>NC_080541.1:5941934-6209434 GCF_028640845.1 Ahaetulla prasina
GTCTGTTATTGAGATAACTAGAAAATTACAGATAAAGCAAGAGTCACTCACAAATAGATTCTTTCATCCATGAAACAGTTTGCCCGCGCAAATTCGCAGCTTTGTCCAACACAAAAAGCCAAGAAGCTCCTCCTCCTGCTTTTATCCCCTGTGGATGTCGCTCCGTGACTCATCATTCCCTGCCCCAATGTTTCCTCTGCTGCGCACGCCAGTCACGTATTTGCAGTGTTGCATCGAGCCAAGATTGGTCTTGGGGCGTTGCCAAATCAGAAGAAGGCCCAGGGGAATCAGGCCTTGCCAGCTCCTCCTCCTCACTCTCTGAATCATCCTCCTCCAGGAGTCCGAGTCCCGGGATCTGGGTCACAAAATTCTCTCTCTTGAGGCACAAATGACAAGTTTCAAGTTTTCAGACATATTATGGAAAGATCCACTTGTCGGGAGAAAATTCTGATTTTGGGAAAAGGAGAAGGAAAAAGGAGAAGTAGAAGAATATTAATCCTTCTATTCCTCACTGTCCTGTCGGAGCTGAAGAATGGGAAGCAAAATGTCTTCAAAAGCAAAACAACAACAACAACAAGAAAGTCCAGTTGCCTCTTGAAAAAGCACCTTTGGGACAATGGAGGACTGAGAATCTCTACAGACTTTTAGAAGGAAAGAGGAGAAGAGGAGAAGCAACAAAGTAGAAACAACAATGGTGATGGACTGTAAAAACCTCAGTTCCTGCCATCTACTTATGAAGAGCAGCTGTCCGGAGTGCAAGTGGCCAATCCCACGATTTCTCGTTTTCCCAGAGTGACCTTACCAGCCAGTATTCATTGTGTAGCTCCTGATTTCCACCATAAGAGACGCAGTGGTCCAGTGGTTAGACTGCAGTACTGCAGGCTCCGTCTGCTGACTGCTGACTGCTTGCAATTTGGCAGTTCGAATCTCACCAGGCTCAAGGTTGACTCAGCCTTCTATCCTTCCAAAGTGGGTAAAATGAGGACCCAGACTGTTGGTGGCAAGAGGCTGACTCTGTAAACCACTTAGAGAGGGCTGTAAAGCACTGCGAAGTGATATACAAGTCTAAGTGCCATCTTCCTTCCTTCCTTCCTTCCTTCCTTCCTTCCTTCCTTCCTTCCTTCCTTCCTTCCTTCCTTCCTTCCTTCCTTCCTTCCTTGTGGTTAAAAGTCAGTATTGCAGATTAACTCTGCCAACTGTCAGGAGTTCGATCCGAACAAGCTCAAGGTTGACTCAGCCTTCCATCCTTCCGAGTTGGGTAAAATGAGGAGCCAGATTGTTGGGGGCAAGAGGCTGACTCCGTAAACCGCTTAGAGAGGGCTGTAAAAGCACTGTGAAGCGGTATATAAGTCTAAGGGCTATTGCTATTGCTAGAACGTTGCCTCTGATCCTTCTAGGATGTCCACCATAAATCCTCACCGGAAATCCTTGCCCTTCTCTAAAGCATGCCACTACTTACATGTTTATGAAACCAACCGTGAATCACCAAGATAACACAACAACATCACTGGAGGCTTTCAAGAAGAGACTGGACACAGTCTATTTGTCTGAAATGGTGTAGGGCAGCGGTTCTCAACCTTTGGGTCGGGACCCCATTGGGGGTCGAATGACGATTTGCCAGGGGTCGCCTAAGACCATTGGAAATTTGGGAAGTATACTTGCGAGTCGAAGAATCGTGCTCCAATGGTTGACTCCACAAGCCAGCTGCAGGCTCTTCAAATCACTAGCCGAATTTGGCTTCAGGCGCGATGAATTAAAAAAGAAAGAAATCTTTGCTCTGATGTCTCCCTCTCAAGCCAGCTGCAATCACTCCCCATCGCTAGCCTAATCTGGCTTCAGGCGCGATAAACTTAATAGGGGAGGAGTCTCCGCTTTAATGCCTCCGTCCTCAAGGCAATCGCAAGCTGTTCAGATTGCTAGCCAATACGGCTTCAGTCGCCATAAATTCAAAACGAAAATAATTTTATGGTTGGGGTCGCCACATCATGGGGAATTGTATTAAAGGGGTCGCAGCACTATATAGGTTGAGAACCACTGGTGTAGGGTCTCCTGCTCATGCAGAGGGTTGGATTAGATGACTTCCAAGATCCGTTCCAACTCTGCTATTCCATGAACATTTTTCAGAAACGGCATCAGTGTTGCCTTTTTCACATGGCTTTGTACCCCTGAGTGTAAATTCACGACATTTTGCTTGGATTTCCAAACATGAATCTGAACATAAAGCACCACTTTGCAGAAAGTCTACCCTGTGAGGCCCCTAGGAACATTTCGAAGGTAACGTGTTGGAAAAGAACTTGGAGGAAGGATCATACCTAGGGGAAAATTCCTCGGCAAGTTGTTACACACTGCTTCAGCCCAGATGGCTTTCCCTTATTAATGGGACATAATTTTGGATTGGGATTTGAGAAAAGACTGTGTCCACAGCTTCAGTCGACGTTTGTTCGTGTTTCCTTCTGGATCTAGCTTTCCAGCCAAATGACATCCCGCAACCTTGAAGAGCATATGGCATGTGATCCCCTGCAGATGCTGTAGAAATATGATTGAGAGAGAAAGAGAGAGAGAGAGGGAGGGAGAGAGGGAGAGAGACAGACAAAGTGACAAATAGACATATCGACAAACAGATCTCTATCTATCTATCTATTCAACCTATCATCCATCCATCTACCTACCCACCTATCTATCTATCTATCTATCTATCTATCTATCTATCTATCTATCTATCTATCTATCTATCTATCCAACCTATCTTCTATCAATCATCCAACCTATCATCCTTCCATCCATCCATCCACCTACCTACCTATCCATCTATCTATCCATCTATCTATCTATCTATCTATCTATCTATCTATCTATCTATTTATCCAACCTATCTTCTATCTATCATCCAATCTATCATCCTTCCATCCATCTACCTACCTACCTATCCAACCAACCTATCATCCATCTTCCACCATCCATCTATCTATCTATCTATCTATCTATCTATCTATCTATCTATCTATCTATCTATCTATCCAACCTATCATCTAGCTATCCAACCTATCATATATCCATCCATCCACCTACCCACCCATCTATCTATCTATCTATCTATCTATCTATCTATCTATCTATCTATCTATCATCTAGCTATCCAACCTATCTTCTATCTATCATCCAACCTATCATCCTTCCATCCATCCATCTACCTACCTACCTATCTATCTATCTATCATCTATCTATCTATCTATCTATCTATCTATCTATCTATCTATTTATCCAACCTATCTTCTATCTATCATCCAATCTATCATCCTTCCATCCATCTACCTACCTACCTATCCAACCAACCTATCATCCATCTTCCACCATCTATCTATCTATCTATCTATCTATCTATCTATCTATCTATCTATCTATCTATCTATCCAACCTATCATCTAGCTATCCAACCTATCATATATCAATCCACCTACCCACCCACCCACCCATCCATCCATCCATCCATCCATCTATCTATCTATCTATCTATCTATCTATCCAACCTATCTTCTATCTATCATCCAACCTATCATCCTTCCATCCATCCATCCACCTACCTACCTATCCAACCAACCTACCATCCATCTTCCATCCATCTATCCATCCATCCATCCATCCATCCATCCATCCATCCATCCATCTACCTATCTATCTATCTATCCATCCATCCATCCATCCATCCATCCATCCTATCTATCTATCTATCTATCTATCTATCTATCTATCTATCTATCTATCTATCTATCTATCTATCTATCTATCCATCCATCCATCCATCCATCCATCCATCCATCCATCCATCCATCCTATCTTTTATCTATCTATCCAGCCTATCATTTAGCTATCCAACCTATCATCCATCCATCCATCTACCTACCTACCCACCCACCCACCTATCTACCTATCTATCTATCTATCTATCTATCTATCTATCTATCTATCTATCTATCTATCTATCTATCTTTTTTTTATTTATTTACATTTATATTCCGCCCTTCTCCGAAGACTCAGGGCGGCTTACAGTGTATAAGGCAATAATCTCATTCTATTTGTATATTTACAAAGTCAACTTATTGCCCCCCCCAACAATCTGGGTCCTCATTTTACCTACCTTATAAAGGATGGAAGGCTGAGTCAACCTTGGGCCGGGCTTGAACCTGCAGTAATTGCAGGCTACTGTGTTCTAATAACAGGCTTCTTACAGCCTGAGCTATTACGGCCCCTATCTATCCAACCTATCATCCATCTGTCTATCTACCTACTTACCCAACCAACCTATCATCCATCCATCCATCCATCTATCTATTCTATCATCCATCCCACCCTCTCCCTCTCCCTCTCTCCCTCTCTTCCTATAAATTTAGAAATAATTTCCTCTTCTGCCTCTGGATATTTGTATGTATGTGTCCATCTGTATGCAAGTTGTTTGTGATGAGACCGGAAAGGAAGCAGTGCAGAGAGAGTTTAGATGTCCATCAACCATATCAGTAAACCTACCACTAATTACCCCATCCTGACCGGATCTACCCCCATCTCTAATCCTGATTAATTTTCCATGTGAATCAACAACCATTCCGAGGAAAACCATTGTTCTCCTCTGCCGCTGACCATTCGTCATAAAAATCCCCGAGATCTGCCGAAGGAACCCATTTCTAACCCCAAATTAAATTAGCCTCGCAATTTCCTTGATTGATCCTCCAGCGGGGCCCCTCCTCCCTCGAAGGGCCTAATGGTGGCCCTGCAAGCAATTTGGGAGGAAGGGAGATAGCTCTGCATTAACAGTTTACGGTAATTGCTTTCTTTAAAAAGCTTGTAAATAAATATCAAGTGCCTCGTTTCTCTCCAGGCTGAATGAACCTCCTGATGGGGAGAACTCCAAATACGGAAAATAAAGCTCTAAAATTAAAGCCTCATCAACTTCAACCCTCCTTTTCCCCCCCTCCCTCCCCATAAGTCTTTTCTCAGATGGGAAATACTCTGCATAGTCACCCAAGGAAATATGCACATATATAAACAGCTAATGGTTGTCGAGCAGGCACAACGAGAACCAAATACAGTGGCATTCAGTTTCCTTCACCATCTTAAAACCCATTCTGGGTAACTTCGGAGGCTCCCAGAGAGAATTCAAACGAGCCTTTTGCTCCTCTGAACCGTTCAAACAACTTGCCTCGAGTCTCATAGAGCAAACAATTAGGACAAGAAGTAATCTCTCCGGAAATAGATTAGGAAGCTGCTAATGAAGGCTCCCTGGTTGACGATGGGTGTATGGAAGCAGAACACACGCTGGAGATGTAGGAAGTGTTCAAGTTACAACCATTCGTTGAGTGATTGTTCAAAGTTGCAAGGTGGGAGCCGCAAGGCTCTCTGAGCTGGGTGGTTTTCTTGCAGGTGTTTCATGACCCAACTAGGGAACATCATCAGTGCTTGAAGTGAGTGGGGCCTGTGGGGAGGAGAAGTTGCATTAACAGAGGGATACAGTCAAGATCAAGTGAGGGACTAATACCACTCTATAAAGCCCTAGTAAGACCTCACCTAGAGCATAGGTCTCCAACCTTGGCAGCTTTAAGCAAAGCTGGCTGAGGAATTCTGGGAGTTGAAGTCCAGAAGTCTTAAAGTTGCCAAGGTTGGAGTACTGCATCCAGTTTTGGTCACCACACTATAAAAAAAAATGCTGAGACTCTAGAAAGAGTGCAGAAAAGAGCAACCAAGATGATTAGGGGACTGGAGGCTAAAACATATGAAGAACGGTTGCAGGAGTCTAGTGAAGAGAAGGACCAGGGGAGACATGATAGCAGTCTTCCAATATTTGAGGGGCTGCCACAGAGAGGAGGGGATCAAGCTATTTTCCAAGGCACCTGAAGGCCAGACAAGGAATAATGGATGGAAACTGACCAAGGAGAGATTCAACCTGGAAATGAGGAGGAACTTTCTGACAGTGAGAGCAATCAACCTATGGAACAGAAGTAGCCTTTGGAAGTTGTGGGAGCTTCATCACTTGAGACTTTCAAGAAAAGATTGGACTGCCATTTGTCAGTAATGGTGTAATGGTTTCCTGCTTAAGCAGGGAGTTGGACTAGATGACCTATTAGGTCCTGTCACTTCCAACTCTGTTAATCTGTTGTTGAGGAGGAGGAGGAGGAGGAGGGGGAGGAGGAAGAGAAGGAGGAAGACTTTGGAGTCCTTGTGCTCTTTGAGCTTGGCTATTTCCTGCAAATATTTCATCACCAAACTAGATGACATGATCAGCGATGCTCCTGGAGACGAGTTCTAATCCCACCTTATCCATGAAAGCCAATTGGACTTTGAGCCAATCACCTGGAGATAGTGAATTCTAGTCCTGTCTTAGCCATTAGAATAGAATAGAATAGAATAGAATTCTTTATTGGCCAAGTGTGATTGGACACACAAGGAATTTGTCTTGGTGCATATGTTCTCAGTGTACATAAAAGAAAAGATGCAAATAAAATAGAATAGAATAGAATAGAATAGAATAGAATAGAATAGAATAGAATAGAATAGAATAGAATAGAATAGAATAGAATTTTTTATTGGCCAAGTGTGATTGGACACACAAGGAATTTGTCTTGGTGCATATGCTCTCAGTGTACAGAATAGAATAGAATAGAACAGAATAAAAAAGAATAGAATAGAATAGAATAGAATAGAATAGAATAGAATAGAATAGAATTTTTATTGGCCAAGTGTGATTGGACACACAAGGAATTTGTCTTGGTGCATATGCTCTCAGTGTACAGAATAGAATACTATTCTGACTGTCGGGGGCGAGTCATTGGCCCCGATGGAACGGGTGCGCAACTTGGGCGTCCTCCTGGATGAACGGCTGTCTTTTGAAGATCACTTGACGGCCGTCTCCAGGAGAGCTTTTTACCAGGTTCGCCTGGTGCGCCAGTTGCGCCCCTTTCTAGACCGGGATGCCCTGTGCACGGTCACCACGCCTCGTGACGCCTCGCCTGGATTACTGCAATGCTCTCTACATGGGGCTCCCTTGAAGGGCATCCGGAGGCTTCAGTTAGTCCAGAATGCAGCTGCGCTGGTGATAGAGGAGCCCTCGTGGCTCCCGTGTGACACCTATCCTGCGCAGACTGCACTGGCTGCCTGTGGCCTTCCGGTGCGCTTCAAGGTTTTGGTGAACATCTTCAAAGCGCCCATGGCATAGGGCCGGGTTACTTACGGGACCGCCTACTGCTACCGGATACCTCTCACCGACCCGTGCGCTCTCACAGAGAGGGACTCCTCAGGGTGCCGCCAGCGAGACAGTGTCGTCTGGCGACACCCAGGGAAGGCCTTCTCTGTGGGGCTCCCACCTCTGGAACGAACTCCCCAGGACTTCGTCAACTTCCGGACCTCCGAACCTTCCGTCATGAGCTTAAAACACATTTATTCATCTGCAGGACTGGATTAGTTTTTAAATTCGTGGGTTTTAAGGGTTTTAATGGGTTTTAATGGGTTTTAATGGGTTTTAATGGGTTTTATTATTTGCTAAATTTTAATTGCGGCCAAATTGAATAAGTTTTTTAGTGGTATTTTAATAGTATTTATTTTGTAATAGTACTGTTTATTTTATCTGGCTGTAAACCGCCCTGAGTCCTTCGGGAGAAGGACGGTATAAAAATTTAAATAATAAATAAATAAATAAATAAATAAATAAATAGAATAGAACAGAACAGAATAGAATAGAATAGAATAGAATAGAATAGAATAGAATAGAATAGAATAGAATAGAATAGAATAGAATAGAATAGAATTTTTATTGGCCAAGTGTGATTGGACACACAAGGAATTTGTCTTGGTGCATAGGCTCTCAGTGTACATAAAAGAAAAGATATGTTCATCAAGGTAAAGCCAGCTAGGTGACTTTTGGCCAATCGCCAGGTGATGCTGAGTTCTTGTCAGCGACAAAAGCCAATTGGGTGACTTTGGGCCAATCACCAGGAAACAGTGTGTTCTAGTCCCGCCTTAGCCATGAAAGCCAGTTGGGTGACTTTGGGCCAATCACCAGGAGACAGTAAGTTCTAATCTTGCCTTAAGCATGAAAGCTGACCGGGCCAGTCACCAGGTTATGCTGAGTTCTAATCCTGCCTTAGCCATGAGAGCCTGCTGGGTGACTTTGGACCATTCACTCTCTCTCAGCCCAACCCACCTCACTGGGTTGTTGTTATGAGTGAGGATAAGCAGGAAGAGGAAGGTGTGTTGGACATATTTCCTGCCTTGAGTTATTTAGTAAAAATAATGCAGGTGAGATATGAAAGAATGAGCTACCAAATTTCTCTTCTACTACGTTCATTTCTCATTGATCATATCTGTAGGACCAGTGCAGCTCACTATATTTCTTCCATGCCCTATCTGTATTCAGCTACCTTTCCTTCAGCAGCTATTCATTCTCCACTCTTTTCTTCTTTACGTGACCTGTTCTCATTGCAGTCACATTTTTATTTTTTTCTTCTTCTGGCCCAGGCAATTCCCTCCTCCTTTAGTAGAGCAGGCAGCACAGTTCTTGCAATCCTTTAAAAAAAAAAATTTGGCTTTTACACTAGACCACATTTAGGCCATGACCTTTCCGTTGGCGTTTGCACTCTTTGTTTTCTCGGTCATGGCACCTAATAGATTAAAAAGAAGTTTGGAAGAGACCTTGGAGGTCTTCTAGTCCAACCCCCTGCTCGAGCAGGAAACCCTATCCCATTTCAGAGAAATCATTGTCCCCCTTCCCCCCTCCCTTCCCCCTCCACCCGGCTTCCCGGGTCAATCACAAGGTATTGTTATACATAAAACACACATAGAGTAAAATTTTCCCTTCTAATCCAATTAACCTCATCCAAGTCTTTTCATTTCCCAACCCCCCCCATTACATAAAATAATACTTCCTAATTATTCAAAGGCAATCTGATATCTCTTAATCTGATATCTGTTTTGTAAATAATCAATCCATTTTTTCTATTCAATTAAATATCTTTCCTGCGTATTGTCTTTCAAAAAAGCTGAGATTTTAGCCATCTCAGCCAAGTTAGTAACTTTCAATATCCATTCTTCTATTGTAGGTAACTCTTTTTTCTTCCAATATTGTCCAATCAACAGCCTTGCTGCTGTTGTTAAATTCAGAATCAATTTAGTCTCAATCCCTGTACAATCCATTATAATTCCCAAAAGGAAAAATTGCGCCTGGACAAATCATTGTCCAGTCTCTTCCTAAAAGACTCCAATAATGATAGGATAAAATATTAAATACAGAATGGAATGGAATGGAATGGAATGGAATGGAATGGAATGGAATGGAATGGAATGCAATAACAGAGCTGGGAAGGACCTTAGAGGTCTTCTAGTCCAACCTCTTTCTCAAGCAGGAAATACTATCCCATTTCAGACAAATGGTTCTCCAATCTCTTTTTAAAAACGTCCAGTGTTGGAGCATCCACAACGTCTGGAGGCAAGTTGTTCCACTGGTTAATTGTTCTCACTGTCAAGAATTATCTCCTTAGTTCTAGCTTGCTTCTCTCCTCGATTTGTTTCCATCCGTTGCTTCTTGTCCTGCCTTCTGGTGCTTTGAAAAATAAATTGGCCCTATCCTCTCTGTGGCTGCCCCTTAAATATTGGAACACTGCTATCATGCCTCACCCCTCAGTTTTTTTTTCTCTAGACCGGCCAAACCCAAATCCTGCAACCGTTCTACATATGTTTTAGTCTCCAGGCCTTTAATCGTCTTAGCTGCTTGTTGTGCCTCGCCCGCCCGCTCCTCTCCTCAACTGGGCCCCTCCCATCTTCTGCTATCTGAGCCAGAGACTGATAGTGAAGAAGAATGGCCTGGCATGCCTCCAGCCCCCAGCCCTGGCACCATGCCCGGACAGACTGAGCAAACAAACCTCCCTACAGCGTGTGAGCAAGAAGCCAGCCATGTGCTAGAATTGCCGGCAGCAGAGCAGGAGGATGAAAAGACACAGTGGACAGATCCCAACTTCCAGAGAATGGAGAGGCGACGTCAGCAAAAGGAAGGGAGGGGCAGGCCTGGATAAGTGCTGAGTCATGGAGCCACACCCCATGGCCTATATAAAGGATCTGCTTTTTGGCATTCCTTGAGTCAAGCAAAGTCTCATCTGGTTGCTGAAGTCACACCTTGGATTCCTGCCTGCCCTGAGAACTCTGACAGGAATTTGGCAAAGCTGCAGAGGCTTCGTGGCCACGCTTGATACAGACTTCCCAGACCCGGCCGTCAGAGGAGGAGTGGGACACGACACTGCTCATCTCTCCACTTTTTCCCAAGTATCATCTTTGTCATATTGTGTCTTATGAATCAGCCCAACCAGAAAAATGTTGATCCTTTTGACTTTCTAGAAGTCATGGAGGGGGCTTAGATCAGAGGGGGCATTCAGCTACTTCAGACCGGTTTGCCCACACAGGTACTAGCGTCCTGTGGGTGGCCAGCCCTGTTGCTATGCTGTCCTACTTAGGCACATTTTCATGCCGTGTGTCGTGTCCCACCCCCCACTCTGATGAACGAGTCAAGGAAGTCCGTAACAAACTTGGCAACGAAGCCTCTGCAGCTTGCCAAGTTCCTTTGAGGTTTATCAGGGCAGGCAGGAGTCCAAGTTGTGACTTCAGCGATAGGGTCCGGTATCAGCAAACTAGATAAGACTTTGCTTGACTCAAGGTTGGAATGCCAAAAGCAGGTCCTTTATATAGGCTGTGGGATGTGGCTCCATGACTCAGCATTTATCCAGGCCTGCCCCACCCCTCCTTCTGCTGGCGTCGCCTCTCAGATCTCCGGAAGCAAGGGTCCCCCCACTCTGAATTGTCTTCAGCTGGATCTGCTGGCAGCTTCTGGGAAAGGGAGGGGTCAGAGGAAGTAGGGCCAAGTAATTCCAGCACCTGGCTGACGTCCTGCTCTGACGGCTGAGCCAAAGGAACACACGCTGTATGAGTGAGGTTTGTCAGGCTGTCCTCCCACTCCTGGAATCCTCTCCAGGCGTGGGGCCAGGGCCGGGGGCTGGAGGCATGACAGGCCGTTCATTATCAGACTCAGAGTCTGATAAAAGGCCCGGTTGGAGACGGGAGGGGCCCGGTTGAGGAGAGGAGGAAAGAAGAACACTGTGTGCATACGTGAAAGCCATGCACACCAGCAAAGCACATGCATGGAAGGCTGTGCGCATGCTTGAATGGGTCGTGTGAGCGAAGCAAACACGTGCGCACCAGGGGTGAAATCCAGCAGGTTCTGACAGGTGCTGGAGAACCGGTAGCAGAAATTTTGAGTAGTTCGGAGAACTGGCAAATACTACCTCTGGCTGGCCCCAGAGTCAGGTGGGAATGGGGATTTTGCAATTATCTTTTCTCTGGAGAGGGGTGGGAATAGAGATTTTGCAATATTCTTCTCCCAGGAGTGGGGTGGGAACGGGGATTTTGCAGTATCCTTCCCCTGGAGTGGGGTGGGAATGGGGATTTTGCAGTATCCTTCCCCTGGAGAGGGGTGGGAATAGAGATTTTGCAATATCCTCCCCCCAGGAGTGGGGAGGGATTGGGGCTTTTGCAGTATCCTTTCCCTGGAGAGGGGAGGGAATGGGGCTTTTACAGTATCCTTTCCCTGGAGAGGGGTGGGAATGGGGATTTTGTAATATCCTTCCCCCAGGAGTGGGATGGGAATGGAGAGTTTGCAGTATCTTCCCCTGCCACGCCCACCAAGCCATGCCCACTGAACCAGTAGTAAAAAAAATTGGATTTCACCACTGGGGCACACATGTGCTCACGTTTGCGAACTGGTAGGGAAAGTCATTGAATACCACTCCTGGCCTCGATGTCATCGCCTTTCATAACATTTCAGGCAGAATTCAGACACTTTTCCAGGTATGCTTAATAAACTCATCTCCCTGTCATTGAGTTGCTATTTTTTCCCTTTGAACAGCGGAGTGTTTGTCAATTTTGGCGACTTTAAGATGGATGGACTTCAACTCCCAGAATTCCCCAGCCAGCGTTAATTTTTCTTGCCGTTCAACATAGGCGAAGTCTTCGCATCAATTTAAAGCAATTCCACCAACTTCTTCATGAGCAAACCCCATTTATATTTTGACAATTCTTCAAGCACACATCTATATACCTGCAGTCTTAATATATCTCACGAGAAATATCATATCCTTTTCATCATTTTCCCCCTGAGGTAAAAGATGTCAGTTCCATTCCTTTAATAGGTTTCTCTCCTTCCCTTCTCTAAAAGAAAAAAAAAAAATCTTCCCACGTCCCACCCTCACTTTAGTTTTACCTTAAACGTTTTTACTACTTTATTTTATTGACTAGATCTGATGATGTTACCTAGTTGGGTAATGAAACTTCTGCAAGAAAACCAACCAAACTCAGAGACCATCAAGGGCCCCATAATTCTCCTCCTCCTCCTCCTCTTCCTCCTCTTCCTCCTCTTTCTCCTCCTCCTCTTCCCCCTCCATTCCCCAAACCCCACCTCCTTTTAGCACTGATGATGTTATCTAGTTGGGTAATGAAACATCTGCAAGAAAATCACCAAGACCAGACAGCACCCACTGTTTCGTGTGTTTAAAACATCTTTCCCAGCCACTCATCCAAATACCAAACTCCGGGTGGCTTGCAACCAATGAAAGCAATATATATCTTTATAAAAACAAAAAGATATTAAAAGATGTTTGTATTTAATTCCATACATTTTTTGAGTTCCTTCTTCAGACTTCTTCACCGGGGTGAAATGCTCCCGGTTTGGACCAGATCACCCGATCTGGTAACAATGGCTGTGGGTGGTTAGGAGAACTGGTAGCAAAAATCCCTGCCCCCCCCCTCCAGCTGAGCCGCGCAATCATCAGAAGCTTTTTTTTTAAAAAAAAAAATTAAAAGCATTTTTTCTTCGGCCAAAAAAATGGGATCGTCAGAACCCTTTAAAAGCATTTTTTTTCTTTTACTTTTAAAAGCATTTTTTCTTCCGCTAAAAAAAATGCTTTTAAAAGTTTTAAAAAAGCCTCTGATGATCACGCGGCTCAGCTGGGATCATCAGAACTCTTTAAAAGCTTTTTTTCCTCTGGCGATCCCAGCTGAGTTGCCTGATCATCAGAACCCTTTAAAAGCATGTTTTCTACCGAAGAGGTTGTAGAAAAAATGCTTTTAAAAGTAAAAAAAAAAAGAACCGGCAGTAACAAATTTTACATTTCACCCCTGGTCTTCACCCAGTTCCATGGCAAAAATCTAGAGTAAAATTATTTTGCATTTTTCTGCCTCTTTTAATCTTCTGGATTTTTTTCTTTCTTTCTTATGGACCATCCTTCACTAGTATCCTTTTTCTACCTGTACACCTTATACAGGTAGTCCTCGACTTACGGCCACAATTGAGCCCATCATCATCATCATCATCATCATCACAACAACAACAACAACAACAACAACAACAGATAGATGGCATTTAGATCCCAAAAAATTATCATGTATGTATCCTGATATCCAAGTGAAATGTTGGAGATGTGAGTGTGTGATGATGCTACATATTTTCATATTTGGTGGACTTGGAAAAAAATTAAGGCCTTTTGGATAAGAATTTGGTGGGTTATTCAAAATGTCTTGAAGAAGAAGATAAAGTTCCTGCCGCAATTTTTCCTTTTGGGAATTATAACGGATTGTACAGTGACTGAGACTAAATGGATCTTGAACTTAATAACAGATTGGACAATATTGGAAGAAAAAAGAATTACCTACAATAGAAGAATGGATATTGAAAGTTATCAACTTGGCTGAGATGGCAAAAATCTCGGCCTTTTTGAAAGACAATACGCAAGAAAGATATTTAATTGAATGGAAAAAAATGGATTGATTATTTACAAAACAGATATCAGATTAAGAGATATCAGATTGCCTTTGAATAATTAGGATGTATTATTTTAGAATGTTATGGGGGAGGTTAGGAAATGAAAAGACTCGGATGAGGCTAATTGGATTAGAAGGGAAAATCTTACTCTATGTTTGGTTTATGTGTAACAATACCTTGTGATTGACCCGGGAAGCCGGGGTGGTGGTGGTGGTGAAGGGAGGGGGGGGGAAAGGGGGGAAAATGTTTGTTTGTTTTTTTAAAACTTTTTCAATAAAAAAAACAAACCAGAGTTGGAAGGGACCTTGGAGGCCTTCTAGTCCAACCCCTTGTCCAGGCAGGAAACCCTACACCATTTCAGACAAATGAAATATCTGCATTCCTGTTGCTGAGCGAGAAATTTGTTAAATGGCTTTGCCCCCATTGTATGACCTTTCCTGCCACAGTTGTTAAGTGAGCCATTGCAATTGTTAAGTTAGCCAGCCGGTTGTTAAGTGAATCTGGCTTTCCCAGTGCTGAAATGTAAAATTCGTTACTATTGGTTCTGTGGGCGTGGCTTGGGAGGGGGGGTAATGTGACTGGGTGGGCGTGGCCGACTCTTTTTTTTTTTTTACTTGTAAAAGCATTTTTTCTACAATCTCTTCGGTCAAAGAGGTTGTAAAAAAATGCTTTTAAAAGGCTCTGACGATCCCAGCTGAGTTGCCTGATCGTCAAAGGCTTTTGTTTTCTTTTAAAAGCATTTATTTTTGCCTTTAAAAGAAAAAAAAAGCCTCTGATGATCAGGCAACTCAGCTGGGATCATTAGAGCCTTTAAAAAGCATTTTTTTACAACTTCTTCGGCCAAAGAGATTGTAGAAAAAAATGCTTTTAAAAGCCTCTGACGATCCCAGCTGAGCCGTGTGATCATCAGAGGCTTTTTTTTTTAATTTTTAAAAGCATTTTCAGCAGAAGAAAAAATGCTTTTAAAAGTTAAAAAAAAAAACTGATGATTGCGCAGCTCAGCTGGGCATGGGGGGAGGGGCAGGGATTTTTGCTACCAGTTATCCAAACTATCCGCCGCCATCGCAACCAGTTCGGGTGATCCGGTCTGAACTGGGAGCATTTCACCCCTGGGCTTCCCCCTTGACTTTGCTTGTCAGAAGGATGCAAAAGGGGATCACGTGACCCCCCCTCCCCAGGACACTGCAACCATCATAAATATGAGCCAGCTGCCAAATGTCTGAATTTTGATCACCTGATCACCGAGATGTGGCAATGTTTGTGTGAAAAATGGTCAGAAGCCACTATTTTCAGTGCCGTTCAGTGGTGGTTCAGACCGGTTCGGGCAAACTGGTAGCAGCGCCTGCAGGTGGGTCTACCTTGTCCACCTTCCCCAGCATGATGATGTCCTATTTAGCCATTTTTTCGAGGCTGGGCGCATATGTGGAAGTGTCGTGTCCCACTCCTCCTCTGACAGCCGGGTCGGGGAAGTCTGTATCAAGCGTGGCCACGAAGCCTCTGCAGCTTTGCCAAAGTTCTGTCAGAGTTCTCAGGGCAGGCAGGAGTCCAAGATGTGACTTCAGCAATCCAGATTAGACTTTGCCTGACTCAGAGAATGCCAGAAAGCAGATCCTTTATATAGGCCATGTGGCTCCATGACTCAGCACTTATCCAGGCCTGCCCCTCCCTTCCTTTTGCTGACGTCGCCTCTCCATTCTCCAGAAGCGTGGATCCCTCCACCCTCCAGCTGCCGGCAATTCCAGCTCATGACTGGCTTCCTGCTCCTCATGTTCACATGCTGTGGGGGAGGGGTTTATTTGCTCAGTCTGTCCGGGCATGGTGCCAGGACTGGGGGCTGGAGGCATGCCAGGCTGTTCATCTGCACTATCAGTCCCTGGCTGAGGTAACAGGAGATGAGAGGGGCCCAGCTGCGGAGAGGGGGGCGGGCGAGGCACAACAGGAAGGCACACGTGAGAGCCAAGTGCATGCGCAGAAGGGCGGGCGCATACATGGAAGTGACCGGGGATGCGGGTGGCGAACCGGTGGTGAAAATATATGAAACCCACCTCTGGTGCCTTTGTAATTCCAAACGGTCACTTTATAAACCGTTGTAAATCAAGGACTCCCTGTAAACATATTTTAGATACACATGAAAGGGTTTTCCATCTACCTGCCTTGTTTTTGCGTTCCGAGCTTCTTATCACTCTTAAATCCTTCGCTTATTCTCTCCCTCTTTTATCCTGAACAATTACATTAATCAGGCTTGTACGTTCGTATTTGTTCCTTTGCTATCAGGAATGTATGAATAGGCGTCTGCTTAAACCGTCTATTTAACGGAACTTTTCCTAGGCTATTACCCACCAGTCACTATTCCCGTTCTTTCATCTCGTAAATCACTTTTCCTGTACACTTTTATCTCATTCCTACCTGTATTTACAGGTCCTGATAGAATAATTTGTTTCCCCTTGGGCCACACGTATTCTGAATATGGCCCATTTTCTGTCAAATATATACACACACATACCTGGTTCTTCTATTATCAATATTCACGGAGTGTAACATAACATGCAGCTATTATCAATCTATAGATTTCAAATTTCCTATATACCCTCAACACCATGAATGCCACGTGTTCACACCTACAGTACTGGCACATATCATAATTTTATTTATTTATTTATTTATAACCCTGTCAATTAAAACTATATTATAACCCTTTCATTCTTAATTAAAACTGTGTCTTAATTTTCCAGCAGTTAATCAATTATGCTCAGTTGCTGTTATGTCTTTCATTTATGTGTTAGTTTTCACAGACTTTTCCTATCTACTTTTCTGCCTTGGTTTTATTGATTTATTTTTATTAGATTAACCTGCCTTTATCATTTATATATATATGAGGAACATATATCTTTCCTCCTCCTGTTTTCCCCACAGTAATAATCTTGTGAGGTGGGTTGGGCTGAGAAAGAGAAACTGGACCAAAGTCATCCAGTCAGCATTCATGCTTAATACGTAATACACAGGGCCTCTGTGGCTCAGACTGGTAAGACAGTCTGTTATTAACAGCAGCTGCTTGCAATTACTGCAGGTTCAAGCCCCACTAGGCCCAAGGTTGACTCAGCCTTCCATCCTTTATAAGGTAGGTAAAATGAGGACCCAGATTGTTGGGGGCAATAAGTTGACTTTGTATATAATATACAAATGGATGAAGACTATTGCTTGACATAGTGTAAGCTGCCCTGAGTCTTCGGAGAAGGGCAGGATATAAATGCAAATAAAATAAAAATACAGAACTAGAACTCACCATCTCCCAGTGATTGGCCCAAACTCACCCAGTTGGTTTTCATGCCTAATGCAGAACTAGAACTCACCATCCTCTGGTGATTGGCTGAAAATCACCTAGTCAGCTTTCATGCCTAATGCAGAATTAGAACTCACCATCTTCTGGTGATTGGCTGAAAGTCATCCAGTCAGCTTTTGTGCCTAATGCAAAACTAAAACTCACCGTCCCCTGGTGATTGGACCAAACTCAACCAGTTGGTTTCGTGCCTAAGGCAGGAACTAGAACTCATGGTCTCCTGGTTTGTAGCCTGATGTTTTAATCACCAGGAAACTCTGAGTTCTAGTCCCTCCTTAGACACAAAGCCAGCAGGTGACAGTGAAAATGTCTTTCCCACATGGGATAAACTCAGCTAAAAATAATTCTTTTCCAGATTATGAGCTTTGTTTTCAAAGCCAAGCTATGTGGCTCAATGATATTCAAAGCAGTAGTTGTAAAATATATTTTTTTCAGTATCTGGGATGCCACCTCCAAGGCAATGGCGACATCAATTTATTTATTTATTTATTTATTTATTTTATTTGATTTTTATACCGCCCTTCTCCCGAAGGACTCAGGGCGGTGTACAGGCAGAAGTAAAAAAGACAATACAATGTACAGTTTAAAATGTAAATTAAAAAACTTATTATAATTAGCCCGAAACTTTAAAATATATAAAAAACTAAAATCCCGTTTAAAATTGATATTAAAATTTAAGAAAATTTAAAAAACCAATAAAATTCAAGCCAGCCCCGCGCGAATGAAAAGATGTGTCTTCAGTTCGCGGCGGAAGGTCCGAAGGTCAGGTATTTGGCGTAAACCCGGGGGAAGCTCGTTCCAGAGTGGGGGAGCCCCCACAGAGAAGGACCTTCCCCTGGGGGCCGCCAGCCGGCATTGCTTGGCGGACGGCACCCTGAGAAGTCCCTCTCTGTGAGAGCGTACGGGTCGGTGGGAGGCATGAGGTAACAGCAGGCGGTCCCGTAAGTACCCAGGCCCTAAGCCATGGAGCGCTTTAAAGGTCGTAACCAAAACCTTAAGTGCACTCGAAGGCCACAGGTAGCCAGTGCAGTCTGCGAGGAGCGGTGTTACGTGGGAGCTACGAGTAGCTCCTCTATCACCCGTGCAGCTGCATTCTGGACTAACTGAAGCCTCCGAGTGCACCTCAAGGAGCCCATGTAGAGAGCATTACAATAATCCAAGCGAGAGGTAACGAGCGCGTGAGTGACTGTGCACAAGGCATCCCGATCAAGGAAGGGGCGCAACTGCCGAACCAGGCGGACCTGGTGGAAGGCCCTCCTGGAGGCGGCCGTCAAATGATCTTCAAACGACAGCCGTTCATCCAGGAGGACACCTAAGTTGCGCACCCTATCCTTTGGGGCCAATAACTCGCCTCCAACAGTCAGCTGCGGCTGCAGCTGACTGAATCGGGATGCCGGCATCCACAGCCACTCCGTCTTGGAGGGATTAAGCTTGAGCCTGTTTCTCCCCATCCAGACCCGTACGGCCTCCAAACATCGGGACAGCACTTCAACAACTTCATTGGGGTGGCCCGGGGTGGAAAAGTACAGCTGGGTGTCATCAGCGTACTGCTGATATCTCACCCCGAAGCCACTGATGATCTCACCCAACGGCTTCATATAGATGTTGAACAGAAGGGGCGAGAGAATCGACCCCTGCGGCACCCCACAAGTGAGGCACCTCGCGGTCGACCTCTGCCCCCCAATGGCGAGATACAAGCAAAGGCGAGTGCAGCTTGGATGCATTGGCGAGAACTCACCGCTGTGTTATGTGACAGGCGAATGCCAACCCATCTTAAGATTTACAAGACAACCATCCGCCCTGTTGCACTGAATGGCACTGAATGCTGGGCAGCAACAACAGGAGCCAAAAGCTCTCCCCGTGCCCTGGAAATGCGAATGCTCCGTTGGATATCGGGCATCTCCCTTCTTGACTCCATCACAAATGACACCATTCGACAGCCTTTTGGTGTGGCACCAATTATAGAGAAGATGAGAGAAGGCTGACTCGGCTGGTATGGGCACGTCCAGAGTGTCAGAGTATTAATATTCATAGACTGGAATACATCAGCCAATGGGGACTGTTTGGAAACTGAAACATAGTATTTGTTTGTGTGGGGCCATAAGAGTCAGTTTGGAGACTGGGCCAGGGGTGAAATCAGGGGTGAAATCCAAAATTTTTCCCTACTGGTTCTGTGGGCGTGGCTTGGTGGGCGTGGCAGGGGAAGGATACTGCAAAATCTCCATTCCCACCCCACTCCAGGGGGAAGGATACTGTAAAATCTCCATTTCCGCCCCACTCCAGTGGAAGGATGCTGCAAAATCTGCATTTCCACCTCACTCTGGGGCCAGCCAGGGGTGGTATTTGCCCATTCTCCAAACTATACAAAATTTCTGCTACTAGTTCTCCAGAACCTGTTAGAACCTGCTGGATTTCACCCCTGGGTGAAATTCAAATTTTTTCCCTACCGGTTCTGTGGGCGTGGCTTGGTGGGCATGGCAGGGGAAGGATACGGCAAAATTTCCATTCCCACCGCACTCTGGGGCCAGCCAAAGGTGATATTTGTCGGTTCTCTGAACTACTCAAAATTTCCGCTACCGGTTCTCCAGAACCTGTCAGAACCTGCTGAATTTCACCCCTTATCTGGGCGTGGCTTAGACTTGCTGAACTGTGTATAAGAGTTGGTTTGGCCTCTGTAATGGGAGCCTCTGTACAATATATTTACCTCTGTATCTCTCTACTCTGTAATGACTCGCTTCTATGAATATTGCTTCTGTGTTCCTGATATCGTATGCTGAATTCTCCTGTACGGTATTGTATATAAAGAAGTTTCTTATGTAATTTGAATCCTGCTGAAGTTCATTTAATTGTGTCTGATTGTGTGGTCTGCAACAAACTCTGACACAGAGAGCAGCACCTTCCGCTGTGGCCAAGACTGCCAAACCAGCTAGAAGTCAATGGCTGGCAACCTTGTAGGCATCCAAAACAGAGATGGCAAGACACCATCAACAAAGATATGCAAGCTACGGGCCTGCATGCTGGAGACGCAGCTGACCATGTGAAGTGGCACTCAATGATATGAAAAGTGGACCCTGCACCTGCAGGAATATGCTAGGAAGAAGAAAAGTCATAAAAATATGTTTCTTTAGTGGTCATCATAATACTTCTTGATCCAAGTAAGGGTCCTTTGATTATTTGGCTTAGAAAGAACTTGTGGGGATTTTTAGATAGGGAATTTTTAAAGGGGGGGAGGGTAAGGGCGGGTGCTGGGGGTAGCCCGCCGAGGGAGGGGCCAGTCACTGCGCGTGTTTGCGGCGGGGTTTTAATAGGTCCGAAGGTTTCGGGGGAGGGTGAAGTTCCTGACGATAAGTGTGGTCCCATCTGTGTGGTTAGTGGGAGAGGCAGATATGGCGGAGGGGGGGGGCGTATCGAGAGTTGGGAGCACGTGTTCGATGTCTGAAGGCGATCACGTGCTCCGGCCCCTCAGTTCCTACCCGTTCCTCAGGAGGCCATGATCCTCAGAGCTTGGATCTTCGGTTGATGTTATGTAATGCCCGGTCCGTGGCTAATAAAGCTCCCCTGATCTGCGATCTTATTCAGGGGGAGTCCGCGGACCTTATGGGCATTACGGAGACCTGGTTGGGCTCAGAGGGGGGGTTCCCCTTGTTGAGCTTTGCCCTCCAGGTTTCCGAGCATTTCATCAGCCGAGGGTCCAAGGTAGGGGTGGGGGAGTGGCGGTTGTCATTAAGGAAGATCTAGAGCCGAGGGAGGTCACTGTTCCTAAGTTTGCCGGCTGTGAATCCCTCTATGTGAGGTGGGGCCATAGGAATCAGTTGGGCTTGTTGATCGCGTACCTGGCTCCTTGCTGCGTGACCACAGCCCTGCCCGAGCTGTTGGAGGTACTTGCCGCGGTGGCGGTTGAGACCCCAGACTTATAGTCATGGGGATTTCAACCTACCATCAGCCGGCTTGTTATCGACTGCAGCTCGGGAGTTCAAACTTCCATGACGGCCTTGGACCTGATTCGAGTAAATGATGGCCCTACACACATGGGGGGAGGCACGCTGGATCTGATTTATATCTCTGGACAGTGGCTAAATGATCTGGAGTTAGGTGATTTAGTGACAGAACCTATGTCATGGTCTGATCATTTTCTCCTTCGCCTAGACTTCCGGACCGCCACTCACCACCGCAGGGAGACGGAGCCTATATGTTGGTTCCGTCCCAGGCGCCTGATGGACCCTGAGAGGTTCCTGATGGAGCTTGGGCCATTCCCTGAGGATCTGGCCCGCGGCACGACTGAGGAACTAGTCGCGGCCTGGGAACAGGCGCGGCTGGGGCCCTGGACCGTGTCGCGCTTTGCGGCCTCTGACCCGGCGCAGATCTCGTCCGGCCCCTTGGTTCTCTGAGGGCTGAGGGAGATGAAACGCCGGAGAAGACGCCTAGAGAGCACTTGGAGGTCCAGTCGTTCGAAGCTGATCGGACACTAGTTAGGTCCTATTCTAGGACCTACCTGGTGGCAATGAGGAGGCGGCGTTCCTCGCCTCCACCCTCATTGCGTCGGCAGATAACCGCCCGGCCGCCCTGTTTGGGTGACCGCTCCCTCCTTCATCAGGAGGTGCGGGATGACCCTTGCAGGGGCGTGCCGAGGAGTTTAGTGGTTATCTATACGATAAAATCGCTCAGCTCCGGGATGGTCTGGACCGAAATTGGGATGATCAAGCGAGAGAGAGGAGACACGTCTTGTTGAACGGTTTGGGATGAGTTTGACCCTGTGGCTCCGAGGGCGTGGACAGGTTGTTGGGGAGGCTTC
Organism: Ahaetulla prasina; assembly: GCF_028640845.1. Classification (NCBI taxonomy): domain Eukaryota; kingdom Metazoa; phylum Chordata; class Lepidosauria; order Squamata; family Colubridae; genus Ahaetulla; species Ahaetulla prasina. The sequence goes on from NC_080541.1 coordinate 5,963,905, forward strand.
ACGCCACGACATGTTTACTGGACCCGTGTCCTTCCTGGCTGGTACTGGCCACTCAGGAGGTGACACGAGGCTGGCTCAGAGGATTATCAACGCTTCTTTGTTGGAAGGGTTTTCCTGCCGCCTTGAAAGAGGCGGTGGTGAGACCCTCCTCAAGAAGCCCTCCTGGACCCAGCTATTTTGGGTAACTATCGTCCAGTCTCAACCTTCGCTTTGTTGCGAAGGTTGTAGAAAATGCTGTGGCGACAGCTACCCCAATACCTGGATGAAACTGTCTATCTAGACCCGTTCCAGTCCGGCTTCGACCCGGATACAGCACGGAAACAGCTTTGGTCGCATTGGTGGATGATCTCTGGCGGGCCAGGGACAGGGGGTACTCCTCTGCCCTGGTCCTATTAGATCTCTCAGCGGCTTTTGATACCATCGACCATGGTATCTTGCTGCGCCGGTTGGGGGGATTGGGAGTGGGAGGCACCGTGTATCGGTGGTTCTCCTCCTATCTCTCCGACCGGTCGCAGACGGTGTTGACAGGGGGGCAGAGGTCGGCCGCGAGGTGCCTCACTTGTGGGGTCCCGCAGGGGTCGATTCTCTCGCCCCTGCTGTTCAACATCTATATGAAGCCGCTGGGTGAGATCATCAGTGGCTTCGGGGTGAGATACCAACAGTACGCTGATGACACCCAGCTGTACTTTTCCACCCCGGGCCACCCCAATGAAGTTGTTGAAGTGCTGTCCCGGTGTTTGGAAGCCGTACGGGTCTGGATGGGGAGAAACAGGCTCAAGCTTAATCCCTCCAAGACGGAGTGGCTGTGGATGCCGGCATCCCGATTCAGTCAACTGCAGCCGCGGTTGACTGTTGGAGGCGAGTTATTGGCCCCAAAGGATAGGGTGCGCAACTTAGGTGTCCTCCTGGATGACCGGCTGCCGTTTGAAGATCATTTGATGGCCGTCTCCAGGAGGGCCTTCCACCAGGTCCGCCTGGTTCGGCAGTTGCGCCCCTTCCTTGATCGGGATGCCTTGTGCACAGTCACTCACGTGCTCGTTACCTCTCGCTTGGATTATTGTAATGCTCTCTATATGGGGCTCCCCTTGAAGTGCACTCGGAGGCTTCAGTTAGTCCAGAATGCAGCTGCGCGGGTGATAGAGGGAGCTTCGCGTAGCTCCCACGTAACACCGCTCCTGCGCAGACTGCACTGGCTACCTGTGGCCTTTCGAGTGCACTTTAAGGTGTTGGTTACGACCTTTAAAGCGCTCCATGGCTTAGGGCCTGGGTACTTACGGGACCGCCTGCTGTTACCACATGCCTCCCACCGACCCGTAAGGGACTTCTCAGGGTGCCGTCCGCCAAACAATGTCGGCTGGCGGCCCCCAGGGGAAGGGCCTTCTCTGTGGGGGCTCCCACACTCTGGAACGAGCTTCCCCCAGGTTTACGCCAAATACCTGACCTTCGGACTTTCCGCGAACTGAAGACATACCTGTTTATTCGCGCGGGGCTGGCCTAAATTTTAAATCTTATATTTTAAATTTTAAATTTTAAATTACATAAATTTTATCGATTTTAAATTTTCTATTAATTTTAAATGGGGTTTGGTTTTATAAATTTTAAGGTTCTAGGCTAATTATAATAAGTTTTTTAATTCGTATTTTAAATGGTATATTGTGGTGTTTTGTATTTTATTGTTGCCTGTACACCGCCCTGAGTCCTTCGGGAGAAGGGCGGTATAAAAATCAAATAAATAAATAAATAAAATAAATACATAGTAGAACACTAGATTTTGGGTTCCAGGGTCCTTCCCTGAGGGTGGCCCTCTTTTGGAAAGAAAATATCTCCCTAGGACAAAACTACCATTGGGTGTCCCAAAGATGCTTTTTCAAGATGTTTTGCTTCTCATCCAAGAAGCTTTTTCAGCTCTGTAAGATAATGAGATTCTCCAGAGCTGAAGAAACTCCTTGGATGAGAAGGAAAACGTTTTCAAAGAAAAACCAGAAAGTCCAGTTGCCTCTCAAAAAAGCACGTTTGGGACAACCATGACCTGGATGACTAAGAATCTCAATAGACATTTAGCCATATAATGTTGCTTGTTATTCTCCCAAACAACCCTGCTGTCAGGGTTCCAACAGATGCCCTAATTAAATCATGAGGCTTCAGCCAAGTTTCCAAAGAAATCCAGTTATTTATTAGGAGCAACATGTCTGCACGCATTCCAAGTGAAGTCAGCTCTGCCCCATGTAATTTCACCCCTGGGTGAAATTCAATTTTTTCCCTACCGGTTCTGTGGGCGTGGCTTGGTGGGCATGGTGTGACTTGGTGGGCATGGCAGGGGAAGGATACTGCAAAATTTCCATTCCCACCGCACTCTGGGGCCAGCCAAAGGTGGTATTTGTTGGTTCTCTGAACTACTCAAAATTTCCGCTACCGGTTCTCCAGAACCTGTCAGAACCTGCTGAATTTCACCCCTTATCTGGGCGTGGCTTAGACTTGCTGAACTGTGTATAAGAGTTGGTTTGGCCTCTGTAATGGGAGCCTCTGTACAATATATTTACCTCTGTATCTCTCTACTCTGTAATGACTCGCTTCTATGAATATTGCTTCTGTGTTCCTGATATCGTATGCTGAATTCTCCTGTACGGTATTGTATATAAAGAAGTTTCTTATGTAATTTGAATCCTGCTGAAGTTCATTTAATTGTGTCTGATTGTGTGGGCTGCAACAAACTCTGACACAGAGAGCAGCACCTTCCGCTGTGACCAAGACTGCCAAACCAGCTAGAAGTCAATGGCTGGCAACCTTGTAGGCATCCAAAACAGAGATGGCAAGACACCATCAACAAAGATATGCAAGCCATGGGCCTGCATGCTGGAGACGCAGCTGACCATGTGAAGTGGCACTCAATGATATGAAAAGTGGACCCTGCACCTGCAGGAATATGCTAGGAAGAAGAAGAGTCATAAAAATATGTTTCTTTAGTGGTCATCATAATACCTCTTGATCCAAGTAAGGGTCCTTTGATTATTTGGCTTAGTGGAACACTAGATTTTGGGTTCCAGAGTCCTTCCCTGATGGTGTCCCTCTTTTGGAAAGAAAATATCTCCCTAGGACAAAACTGTACCATTGGGTGTCCCAAAGATGCTTTTTCAAGATGTTTTGCTTCTCATCCAAGAAGCTTTTTCAGCTCTGTAAGATAATAAGATTCTCCAGAGCTGAAGAAACTTCTTGGATGAGAAGGAAAACGTTTTCAAAGAAAAACCAGAAAGTCCAGTTGCCTCTCAAAAAAGCACGTTTGGGACAACCATGACCTGGATGACTAAGAATCTCAATAGACATTTAGCCATATAATGTTGCTTGTTATTCTCCCAAACAACCCTGCTGTCAGGGTTCCAACAGATGCCCTAATTAAATCATGAGGCTTCAGCCAAGTTTCCAAAGAAATCCAGTTATTTATTAGGAGCAACATGTCTGCACGTACCCAAGTGAAGTCAGCTCTGCCCCATGTAATTTATGGCCCAACTATGAACTTGTTTCCCCCCTCCTCCCAGGGTGTGTCATAAATCACATTCTCCAGTGGAGCACTTTCACGGATTGTAGAGATCACACCGCTCTGGCTGGTTCCAGTAACCTGGGATACAGCCTTGAGAAAGGTATGCATGGAATTTGCTTCTGGTTGTGGCTGCCATGCTGCTCAGTCAGTTTTCCCCCTCCTGCCTATGGCAACTTGAGAGCAGGCTAGGAATGCTTTACGAGTTGACGTTCAGCTGCCCTCACTTCCCAAAAGCAACCTGTGCAAAGCAAAAACAATTTGAGCACAGGTATAGAAGTTAACCCATTTAATTACATTATTGTTGTGGGGTCCTTGATGTTCTCTGATCTTGGACACTTTTTTGCAAAGGTCGACAAGAAAACAACCAACCAAACTCAGAGTGATACACACACAAGGACCCCACAGTTCAATCCTGAGCTACAAATATTCTCTCCTCTCTTGGTACATTATTACTCAGTTCCAAATGGTTTTGCAGTGCAAACTGATACCACAATGATTGTCAATCTTATTTCTTCATCTTGTTTGCAATTAAATCCAGAAGTTGTGGGTCCTGGATGTTTTGGAGATTTTCAGTCATCCGGCTCATGGTTGTCCCAAAGGTGCTTTTTCAAGAGACAACTGGACTTTCTTCATTTTTCCTTGAAGACATTTCGTTTCTCATTCAAGAAGCTTCTAACTGAAGTCATAACTGAAGAAGCTTCTTGGATGAGAAGCAAAATACCTTCAAGAAAAAACAACAAGGGAAGTCCGGTTGCCTCTTGAAAAAGTACGTTTGGGATCTGACACTGAAGGTTTCCCAGAAGAGATTGAACAGCCCTTTATCCAGAATGACATAGGGTCTCCTGTCTGAGCAGAGTGTTGGACTAGAAGACCTCCAAGGTACCTTAGAAGTCTTAGAAGTCTTAGAATAACAGAGTTGGAAGGGACCTTGAAGATCTTCTAGTCCAACCCCCTGCCCAGGCAGGTGTTGTGACCCAGGCCCAAGTAGGTAGTAGGAAGCTCAGTCCGTGAAAAAACAAACAAACTTTATTAGAACAGCTTAGAATTACTTCATTCCCAGCATAGTTCAACTAAATTAAAACAAATTTCTCCCAACAAAAATTCTTCAGTCCTATCGCAAACCTTGGTCCAATTAGGCAAACTGCCAAAGGCCTTTCTTGACAAACGTTCAAAAGACACAGATACAAAAATAAATGCAAGAAGATGAAGCTACCAACATTGTTTTCCAGCAAAGAGCCCAAACGCCGTTGCTGGTCTGTTTTAAGCCTTACGGTAGGGGCCAATCATCTCTTGGCCTTACTCCTGAGTCGTCCTCTTTGCTTGAGCTGCTCTTGCCTTCTGGCAGCTCTTCTCATGCGTGCATTAGGAATAGGCTCCTCCTATTCCTTTGCCTCACTATCAGGCTCTGGAGTCTGCACCTCACTTCCCGATGGCCCTGGCCTCACCTCAGCCTCATCGCTGTCCGACTTCGTTGCCAGCTCTGCAGGCTGCTGGCGGACCACAATAGCAGGAAGCCCTACAGCACAACTCTGTTTTTCTGCATTCTGTAAATAGTTTAGCAACAGAACTGCTGTGCAGGCGGTGAAAAATGCTTCCTAATGATCACTAAAGCTAGAGATACACTCCACATCTACTCCGCCACCAGGCACCCACATGACGACTCCAAAAGGAGAATCAATTTTCATAGAAGCAGCGTTGGACATCCATCAACCTGGCCTGAGAAATTTAGGCCCTGCCAGCAGCAAGAAAAAGCAGGCCAAAGTATCCTTTCTGGCTAGCATTTAGAGTGAGTAATGGGATAATGCAAGGTTAAGGTCATTATCTTATAGAGCACGGGCCTGACAAGAGGTGGCGGGAAAAAAAAATACAGCTTCTGTCTAGACAGGCCAATATTTTCATTTCAAATGCACTTGGGCTGCGGTGGCAGGTTCAGTATTTTATGGCAAATGGCATCATTTCCAGAGTTTCTTTTATCGTGCTTGCTTTGGCGCAGCGCTGAAAGTGAGAAATATGAATCTGTTACTTTCGTTCGGTCCACCTGGAGGCCAAGGAAGTAAATGGTACCCCTGGGAATTGGAAGCCAGAGAGATGTAACCCGCTGTGCAACTTCTGCAGGGAACTTTTGAGGGCCACTGAGGAGAAGAAAAATGAATCTGAACAAGGAAGGATCTTTATTTGGTTAGAAAGGGAATACAGTTCAGGTCCTGGGATTACACCCATTCATTTCACAATAGCAATAGCGCTCGGAACTTCCGTATCGCTTCGCGGTTCTTTACAGCACTCTCAAAGTGGATTTTCACGCAGTCAGCCTCTTGCCCCTGTTGGAAGAAATATCCTTCTGGGTTTAGTTCCAAGTGGGGAAAAAGACACTTGTTGTGACTCGTCCTCCCTCTTCTCCTCAGCCGGGCCCCTCCTGTCTCCAACCGGGCCTTTTATCAGACTCCAAGTCTGAATGGCCTGTCATGCCTCCAGCCCCCGGCCCTGGCCCCGTGCCCGGAGAGGATTCCAGGAGAGAAAGGAGTAGCCCAAGAAACCTTACTCATACAGCATGTGTTCCTTTGGCTCAGTCTCCAGAGCAGGAAGCCAGCCAGGTGCTGAAATTACTCGGGCCTACTCCCTCTGACCCCTCCCTTTCCCAGACGCTGACAGCAGATCCAGCTGAAGACAATTCAGTGTAGGAGGACCCTCACTTCCAGAGATCTGAGAAGCGACGCCAGCAGAAGGAAGGGAGGGGCAGGCCTGGATAAATGCTGAGTCATGGAGCCACACCCCACAGCCTATATAAAGGACTTGCTTTTGGCATTCCAACCTTGAGTCAAGCAAAGTCTTATCTAGTTTGCAGATACCGGACCCTATCGCTGAAGTCACAACTTGGACTCCTGCCTGCCCTGATAAACCTCGAAGGCACTTGGCAAGCTGCAGAGGCTTTGTTGCCAAGTTTGTTACGGACTTCCTTGACTCGTTCGTCGGAGTGGGAGTGGAACACGACAACACTGGAGACATGGAGAGGGCTTGGAAAGATGGTTTAATGGTGGACAGGAATCACACGGCTTGAGTTCCCGAGTAGAAAAGGCGATCGCATGCTTCAAGGTGTTGGGTGAAGAACCAAAGGGAGGAAAGAAGAGTGGAAGATGCTGAGAGTGCCTGAGTTTATACCTTCTGTGGGACCCCACCTTAGTGTTTCCTGTTCCTGTATAAGAAATGTATCCTGATTGGTTCTCAAATTCCCAGGTGATCTAGGGGTCTTAGCTAACTTTGTAGGTTTGTCTCTCAAGCTTGCTTGAGTCTTACCACGTGGTGAGTTTCTGTTGCTAGATGGCTCCTATTGTGTTGCAGATGATGGCCCATTGATGAAGTGGGGGGTATGAGTTTCAGCCTCTGGTCCATTGACGAAGGTGGGGGGAGGCAGGGAGCTGCAGGGAGCTGCTTTGTCTTTAAAACATCTTTCTCCATTTCTCATCCAGGGAGGTATAATATTCTGCCTTTTTAATATTTCCTAAAATATTTCATTCTTCTAGGAGGGGGGGGTGCTAACTTCCTACACCCCCAGCAAACTGGGTCCTCATTTTGCTGACCTTGGAAGGATGGAAGGCTGAGCCAACCTTGAGCTCATCAGGATCAAACTCCTGGCAGTCGGTAGAGTTAGTCTGCAGTACTGCATTCAATAAGGAGGGAGGGAGGGAGGGAAGGAAGGAAGGAAGGAAGGAAGGAAGGAAGGAAGGAAGGAAGGAAGGAAGGAAGGAAGGAAGGAGAGAAGGAGAGAAAGAGTCAGAAGAAAAGAAGGAGAGATGAAAATAAGGAGAGAAGGAACAGGAAAGGAAAGGAAAGGAAAGGAAAGGAAAGGAAGGAAGGAAGGAAGGAAGGAAGGAAGGAAGGAAGGAAGGAAGGAAGGAAGGAAGGAAGGAAGGAAGGAAGGAAGGAAAACAGCAATAACACGTAGAACTTACCACTTCATAGTGCTTTACAGCCCTCTATAAGTGGTTTACAGAGTCAGCATATTGCCCCCAACAATCTGGGTCCTCATTTTGCCGACCTCGGAAAGGCGGAGTCAACCATGAGCCCATCAGAATTGAACTCCTGGCAGTAGGCAGAGTTAGCCGGCAATTCTGCATCCTAACCATTGTGCCACCCTGACTCTCAATGGTTCAGTGACCGTTTGAAGTTATAATGGCAATGTTATTATAATCTCCTCTTTAAAAACCTCCAGTAATGGGGCACCCACAACTTCTGAAGGCAATTTCTGTTCCACTGATTAATTGTTCTCACTGTTAGGAAGTTTCTCCTTTGTTCTAGATTGCTTCTCACCTTGGTTAGTTTCCATCCGTTGCTTCTTGTCCTGCCCTCAGGTGCTTTGGCGCAGGTGCTTTGCTGTCTGAGGAACTCTGGGAATTGAAGTCCGAAAGTCTTAAAGTTGTCAAAGTTGGAGACCCCTGCTTTGGAGAATAGGTTGACCCCCTCTTCTTTGTACTTCAATGTCAGTTCTAGGGCTGGCTGTTCTACCTGTTCTCATTTGTTTGCTCTTTTTGATATGTTACACCTATTATTATTATTTTTGCACACTATTCTTTGACATTTAGCACAAGATCTTGTAGAGCTCTAGCATTTGATAATTGTCAAATTTCTAATAGTTGTCGATTTTAATTGCACGTGTCAACTTTTACATCTCTCCCCATGACATTTTCTTTTGGTCTCCGCAATTGTGCCAGCTTGTAAACCCTTCCTTTCTGTCTGCGGTGGCACCTCCCGTGTTAATTGGAAAGTCCTGTTAATTGATAATTGCAGATTGCACGTTGCAGCGGTTACAAAGGCTGCCATTCTACCGCAAACCAAGCCGAGATTTTCCCGGGATCTTCGGCTCCACTGACAAATATTTGAGCAGCCTGAGCTGGTTTTTCTCCCATCACTCTGTAACAACATCATTTGCGTTAATTAGATTTGAACTTCATTTAAGTCACAGATTCTTGCCATTTGCTTTAATTTGCTTAACTTATCTTAATTCTCCTGATTTGTTTAATTTATCGGTAGGTAAATGTACGGGAAGCCAAGGCTTGCCATAAAAACACTGCTCCGAGCCCATAAATGTCATATTTATTTCCTTTCCGTTGCAGTTAATGGGGAGATTATAACTGACCATAATCGACAAAGCAAAAATGATTAAATCAAGCTAGGTTCAAAATACTAGTCTGTTTCTTTTTTTCCCCCCTATGCTAAGTATCCATGATGTATGAGCTTTAACCATCATGTATTTATAGTTCCAAGAACTTCATTTTTAAGAGTTATAACGTAACTATTGCAAGATCAGTATTATTACCCCTATAATGCAGATGGAAGGCCAGGATTAAAAGCTAGCATTGAGGCCGACATTCGTAACCCTCAGGCATTCTTCGGAAATATTCTGAATTTTTTTCCAACAGTATATTGTGATATTCGATGGGCCATAAAAGAGGAAATAATATTAAGTGCCTCATATTAACCAGTTGTAAAATCAATCTATCCTATAAAAGAGAAGATGAATGTATGCAGATTTTATTTCAGGAACATTCTAGAACAGGAGTGTCACGCCCACATCGGAGTCTGAATCCGAAGGGGAAGAGAAACGGCTGACAGAGAGTGAGAGAGTGGATCCGTTGTCTGTGGGGAAAAAACTGGGGAAGAGCAAAGTCAGGCTGGGTAGAGCAGGGGAGAGGTAGAACAAGGGAGAGGGGGTTCTGATGAATACTAAAGCCCACCCTCTCCTTATCCTAGGCAGTGGAGGGAGGAATGGAGAAGAGAGCAATGTGGGTTGCGTGGCTTACGAGGAAGGAAAGGGCCCCGATTCCCTTCACAAGGCACACCTGGGGATGGAGTTTAAAGGAGAGGCATTTGGGAGGGGTGTTTGTTAGGAACAAATGCTGAGTTCATCTGGTGTTTCTTGGAATCCTGGCATCCTCCCAACGGGTTTGATTTATTGCCTTGCTACTTTACTTATGGAATTCCTTATTTTGCTTGCCCTGCTGGATTAATCACCTTGCCTTGCCTTTGGATTTATAGTTGGAAGTTTTCTTCTTACAACATTTGGGACTGAAGTATTGCCAGCCAAAGACTATTACAGGTGGGTGGAAGAGCTCTCTCCAGGCCGGAGAGTTGTAAGGGACATTGGGGGGACACAGTTGGTGATAATAAAGGGACTCATATCGGTTGTCTGGCTGTGTTGCCTTTGTGTCACACCCCGGGCCATCACGAGGAGTATCCAACCTTGGCAAATTTAAAACTTGTGGCCTTCAACTTCCAGAATTCCCCAGCCAGCCAAGCCCACAGGTCTGAAAGTTGCAAAGCTTGGATCTTCCTGTTCTAGAATGTTCTGGCTGGGGAATTCTGGGAATTGAAGTCCACAGTTCTTAAGGTTGCCCAGTTTGGACACCCATAGCTTCTAGAACTTCAGCAGAGCACAAATCTGACTTTTTTTTTTTTAATTTGAATTTATATCCCGCCCTTCTCCGAAGACTCAGGGTGGCTTACACTATGTTAGCAATAGTCTTCATCCTATTTGTATATTTATATACAAAGTCAACTTATTGCCCACAACAATCTGGGTCCTCATTTTACCTACCTTATAAAGGATGGAAGGCTGAGTCAACCTTGGGCCTGGTGGGACTAGAACCTGCAGTAATTGCAAGCAGCTGTGTTAATAACAGACTGTCTTAGCAGCCTGAGCCTCAGAGGCCCGACTTGTACTAATCTAATCTACTAATGATTCTGGGATTCCGTATCATGTACCCTGCTGGAAGCCGTCAAAGATTTTCTGAACCAGGAGACGACTTCCGGTATCCAGCGGCAACGGACGTCTGGAAGGCTTCTCCTGCCTCCAGCGCCCGAATCCGGCCGCCGCCGAGGCCCTCAGGGGCCAGGTGTTCCGAAAAGGACACCTGCCGCACGGACGGCTCGCCAGGGGTCTCCCAGCCGACATACAGGACTGTGGGGACCGATGCTGGCGCGTCCTAGGCTTGGCGGGGTTTGGAGGCCACAGGCCGCGGCCATTATTTTGGTCGTCGCCTGGGCCGCTGTGCCCAGTGACACCGGGACATTGGATTTATAACTGCAGCAGCCTGGTGGTGAACAGGGCACGGAGAAGAATTGAGGAGGAGAAGGAAGGGAATATCGGTGGCGTGGTGGAGTGCTCCGGTGCGGGGGTTTTCTCCCCTGCGGTTGGAAGGAGCACGAGTTATTCTGGAGAGGAGAACTTAAAATAAGAAGATTACGGTTTTGTGGAGCTCTGGAGAAGAGGTGATGGAGAAATTTAGGAGGGAAGGTTTGAGGCCCCCTCCTTCTGGGGAACAGTGGTGGCGTCCAGCTTCCGCCTTCACTATGAGAATTTTGATGACATCACTTCCCTTGACTTCCTGGTTGACTAACTGTACTCTGGACTCGTTGCTCCTGTGAGTGCCCCTGGTGGATCCGGAGGAAATTACAAGGATACTGTGCCTGCCTGAGGATTTTGTATTTTTTTTCCTTAATGGCAAAGGTCAGAGACCAACTGCTGGAGAGATGGAGAATTTTGGAAAAGTTATCTAATATGGACAAGAAATTGGATGAAATAAGAGCAGAAATTGTGACTATCCAAAAGGATTTAAAGGATACTCAACAAGTTTCAGCAGAAAACAAGCAGAAAGTGGAAGGTTTGGAGGGTGAGATCGGGCAGTGCAGAAAAGAGAGGAGGCGACAGGCAATGCTGTGCTTGGACTACAGATGGATAAAATGTCTTATTTCCTTAGGTTTCAAAATTTGGAAGAAGTGGACCAAGAAGACTTGAGAGATGTTGTGACTAAATTGTTGGGAGAATTTCTTGGGAGAGGTGTTGATTTCATGAATTGGGATGTGGATCGAGTTTATAGAGTTAATTAGCAATATGCACGCATGCAGTTCCCAGAGAGGTTCATGTCAAATTTGTGAGAAGAGGCGAGATGAAATTCTTAGAAAACATAGGAGTGGGGCACTGATTTACAGGGGCAGGAGATAGCCATTCTGAGGCAGATTCCCAGACAGGTGCGTGAAAAAGAAAGAAATATTATTTTTGTCAAGCAAATTGTACCAGAAGGAGTGGGCTTCAGATGGCTGATGCCAGAGGATTGATGATTTTCGGGAGGGCATTACGAAAAAATCAGTACAATTGCGGAGGCTACGGCCTATGTGGAGGAACACAAAGCCTCCTGGAATCAGATGACCCAGGAATTGAAGAAGGGAGGTTATAGATCATGGGGCGGAAGCGGCTGCCGCTGTTGCGGCCCTGGAGTTGGGTCAGGCTGAACCCAGAGTTCTGAGATCCAAAACTAGGAAGTGATAAAGATATTTGGGATTGTGTTGGTTTTCCTTATTCTCTTTTGTACGATATTCTGTTTATTCTTGACTCTTCTTTATTACGTATTTAAAATTTGTAAACTTAGCTACTTCGTGTCACCTGCTTGCCATATGGCTGTTGTATGTGTTAAAAAATTTGAGTAAAATTCTTATTTTAGATAAGAAAAATGAAAATTTACCATACCTGAAATGTATTTGTATAAACCTTTTTTGACTAATAAAAACTTTTGAATGTAAGATAAAAAAAAAAAAAAAAAAAAAAAAAGATTTTCTGAACCCCATTTAGCTGGAAGTGTCAGAGACTACCTATACTGGGTTCTTTGGATTAGGTTTTGGATAAGAATAAATTCACCATTTATCTGGCTGTGAACCGCCCTGAGTCCTTCGGGAGAAGGGCGGTATAAAAATGTAATTAATTAAATAAATAAATAAATAAACACCTATCACGAAATTTTTTTTTAAAAAAAGTGTATTCCAAGAAAGCAATTTGGTTCCTCAACCTTCTCAAGAACATGTTAGACACCAGATTAATATAGGAAAGAAAGAGAAATTTGGCTTTTTGCTCCTGGGGTTGAATTCTATCAGATGTGACTCATCCTTTGAGCAAACAGCATGTTTAGAAGATTATCCTATCTTTGCTTCAGAGCCTTGCTCATAGAGCAGAAAGGGAGCCAATGGCCCACTTAATACATCAAGAAAATGTTTACGATCTGTAAATCTTTTAGAAAGCAAGAGACTCCAAGAAGGCAGTTTCTGCTTGAGTTAATGTGTTTGGAATTGGGTCACTTACCGGAAAACCGTTAGTTGCATCATCAACAGTATTTCAGGATTAATATGGAGGAGCTAAAAGGTGAGTAGATGAAAGGAAGAAAAGAGTGCAGAATGCACTACCCATTTTTCATTATGGTTATATTAACAGCTGTTGGAAGAAATATCCATCTGGGTTCAGTTCCAAGTGGGGACAAAGACACTGGAAACATGGAGGCTGCTTGGAAAGATGGTTTAATGGCAGTCAGGATCACATGGCTTGAGTTCCTGAACAGAAAAGGGCTGAGATCCTGTGTGCTCCCTGGCTTTATGCTTTTTCTGAGCTTTGAACTTTCTGGGGCGCAAGAAGAGTATCCTGATTGGTTGTCAGACTCCCAGGGGGTGGGGGTCTTAGCTAGCCTTGCTGGCTGATGTAATCTTCCCAGGTGCCATGTGGTGAGTTTCAGTTGCTAGATGGGTTCTATTATGATGCAGATGATGGTTGACAAAGGTGGGGGGAAATGAGTGAGCTTAGCTGAGGCTTTAATGGCCCATTGACAAAGGTGGGGGGGGGAGTCAGGAAGGTGCTTTGTCTTTAAAACATGTTTCTCCATTTCTCATCCAGGGAAATATATTCTGCCTTTTAAATATTTTCTAAAATATTTCATTCTTCTAGGAGGGGGGTGGGTGCTAAATTCCTACACAGCGTTAAAATTTCCTGGGTGGCTCAGTTTTTAATCAGTCAAGTTTCGTTTTATTGCACTGCACTGGTTGCCGGTGGTCTTCCAGGTGCAATTCAAGGTGTTGGTTATCACTTTTATGCGCTCCATGGCATAGGACCAGGTTATCTACGGGACCGCCTACTGCCACCAATAGCCTCCCACCGACCTGTTCACTCCCATAGGGAGGGTCTCCTCAGGGTGCTGTCAGTCAAACAATGTCGACTGGCGGCCCCCAGGGGGAGAGCCTTTTCTATGGGGGCTCCTGCCCTTTGGAATGAGCTGCCTCCGGGGTTACGTCAACTCCCTAACCTCCAGACCTTCAAACGCGAGCTTAAGACCTTTTTGTTCGGGGCTGGCCTAACGGAATTTTAATGTGGGGGTTTTATTAGGGTTTTATGACAGTTTTTAACTTATTTTGGCTAAATTAGAATCAGATTTTTAAAATATTTTAATTTTTGTCTATGTTGTTTTATTCTGGCTGTAAACCGCCCTGAGTCCTTCGGGAGAAGGGCGGTATAGAAATTAAATTAATAAATAAATAAAAATAAATAAATATTGTTTCTTCCATATGTAGCTACTTGCAAATCATCTTCATTTCGCAGCTGCAGCTTTCCTAGTGTAGGAAGCCCCTCCCTACTCACCCCAGAAGAATGAAATATTTTGGGAAATATTTTTTTTTTTAAAAAAAAAGGCAGGATAGAATATTTCCCCTAAAGGAGAAATTAAAAATCTTAAGGGAGGCAAAAACCAGTCCCAATTTTCCTGCCCCCAAGCAGAAGCTGAGGAGACCAGCTTTTAGAAATGCAGATTTGGTAATCCATTCAGAAAGACTGGGTCAGACAGAAACTCCTGATAAGCAACAAGCCAAAGACTGACAAGATTAGCTTAGACCAGCGGTTCTCAACCTGTGGGTCGGGACCCCGTTGGGGGTCGAATGACGATTTGCCAGGGGTCGCCTAAGACCATCGGAAATATGGGAAGTATACTTGCGAGTCGAAGAATCGCGCTCCAAGCCAGCTGCAGGCTCTTCAAATCGCTAGCCGAATTCGGCTTCAGGCGCGATGAATTAAAAAAGAAAGAAATCTTTGCTCTGATGTCTCCCTCTCAAGCCAGCTGCAATCACTCCCAATCACTAGCCTAATCTGGCTTCAGGTGCGATAAACTTAATAGGGGAGGAGTCTCCGCTTTAATGCCTCCGTCCTCAAGGCAATCGCAAGCAGTTCAGATCACTAGCCAATACGGCTTCAGGTGCAATAAATTAAAAATGAAAATAATTTTACGGTTGGGGTCGCCACATCGTGGGGAATTGTATTAAAGGGGTCACAGCACTATAAAGGTTGAGAACCACTGGCTTAGACAAACACCTAGGATTTGCATTTCCTCTTTTGTTTAAAGAGCCAGCTATGACCTCTACATGACCCCATAGGAATCTGATAATAATCAATAGAATATTAAAGGACATATTATTGCACAGGAACAGGCAGCTCAAATACAAAACCTAAAGAAGGTATAAAAACTCACCCACTCCGTTTTATTCAGCTGACCTAGAACTGTCTTTGTGGTTCTGTTCAATAAACCATCTTTCCAACCAGCCTCAATTTTGTTTCCATTGCCTTTCTCCAAAATTAGAACCGAACCAGGTGGATTTTCCTTCCAACTCTAGGTTTGCATACATTTACCTCCAGGTTTGATACAACCTTTCTAATTTTTCACTCTCCTGCAATTAATGCAACCCAAAAATTGGCAAATTAGTTGAGAAATCAATTTGATTCCAGTTGGTACAGGTGCGTCAGGGGGAGCAAAGATGTGAATTGGGGTAAGAAGGAGCTGGTTGTCTGAACTTGGAACGAAAGAAGAAGAGCAAAGAAGATCATGGCAAGAGACACAATAACAGAACAACAGAGGTGGAAGGGACCTTGGAGGTCTTCTAATCCAACCCCCTACTCAAGTAGGAGATACTACACCACTTCAGACATATGGTTGTCCAACTCAGTTCTAGGTGGTTCTAACTGTCAGGTTTTTAAGAAGAGGTTGGACAACGCTGTGTCTGAAATGGAAAAAGTTTAGGGATGGAAAATTTTTTGGATTACACCCTATTTTATTTGCTATAATCTGGGGACAGAGCAGGGTCGATCCAGTAGCGATGGGGACGAGTAGTTTGGAGAACTGGTAGCAAAACTGGTCCCCGCCCATGCCCAACCAATCACCTGGTCCCCACTTGCCTACTTGGCAGCTTGCTGCATGCGTGCCGGAGCACCAGAAACCCAAAGACCATGTGACTGGTGCATGCACGTGCCAGAACCCTAAAGACTAGGTGGCCGGTGCACACATACACCCGGCCAGCTGGTCTTCACATGCATCCGAGAGCCAGAAACCCGAAGACCAGCTGGCCAGTGCGCAAGTGTGCGCCAGCCACCTGGTCTTTGGGGTTCCGGCACATGCGAAGACCAGCTGGTCAGTGCGCATATATGTACGTGCACCGGTCATGTGGTCTTTCGGTTTCTGGTGCTCCGAAACGCATGCACGCATGTGGCCACACACGTTCCGGTTAGGACACTCGGTGCCAAAAATGGTCACCATCACTGGTGTAGAGTCTGTTATTCAGTGTGCAGTGTGCAGGAGCTGCCAAAAAAGCCAACACAGTTCTGGGCTGCATAAACAGAGGGATAGAATCAAGATCACGTGAAGTGTTAATACCACTTTATAATGCCTTGATAAGGCCACACTTGGAATATTGCATCCAGTTTTGGTCGCCACGATGTAAAAAAGATGTTGAGACTCTAGAAAGAGTGCAGAGAAGAGCAACCAAGATGATTAGGGGACTGGAGGCTAAAACATATGAAGAACGGTTGCAGGGACTCGGTATGTCTAGTTTAATGAAAAGAAGGACTAGGGGAGACATGATAGCAGTGTTCCAATATCTTATTTTATTTATTTATTGATCAAATTTATATACCGCCCTATCTCCCGAAGGACTCAGGGCGGTGTACAGGCATTTAAAAACATATAAATACAATATAAAACAATTAAAAAACTTATTCTAAAAAGCCCGTTAATTTAGAATTAAAAATATAGAATAAAACCCAATTTAAAACCAGTAATTTAAAATCTAGCTCAGTCCTGCACAGTTAAATAAATATGTTTTAAGCCCGCGGCGGAAGGTCCGGAGGTCCGAAAGCTGACGAAGTCTGGGGGGTAGTTCATTCCAGAGGGTGGGAGCCCCCACAGAGAAGGCCCTTCCCCTGGGTGTCGCCAGACGACATTGCCGCGCTGACGGCACCCTGAGGAGACCCTCTCTGTGAGAGCGCACGGGTCGGTGAGAGATATTCGGTAGCAGTAGGCGGTCCCGTAAGTAACCCGGCCCAATGCCTCAGGGGCTGCCACAAAGAAGAGGGAGTCAGGCTGTTCTCCAAAGCACCTGAGGGTAGAACAAGAAGCAATGGGTGGAAACTAATCAAGGAGAGAAGAAACCTAGAACGAAGGAGAAATTTCCTGACAGTTAGAACAATCAATAAGTGGAACAACTTGCCTGCAGAAGTTGTGAATGCTCCAACACTGGAAATTTTTAAGAAAATGTTGGATAGCCATTTGTCTAAAATGGTGTAGGGTTTCCTGCCTGGGCAGGGGGTTGGACTAGAAGACCTCCAAGGTCCCTTCCAACTCTGATATTATTATTATTATTATTATTATTGTTATTGTTATTGTTATTGTTATTGTTATTGTTATTGTTATTGTTATTGTTATTGTTATTGTTATTGTTATTGTTATTGTTGTTGTTGTTGTTGTTGTTGTTATTATTATTATTCTGTTAATTTGTTAGGTAGCTTCTCTCCTTGATTAGTTTCCATCCATTGCTTCTTGGCCTGCCTTCAGCTGCTTTGGAGAATAGGTTGACCCCCTCCTCTTCTTTGTGGCAGCCCCTCAAATATTGGAAGGGTGCAGCAGTATCCTCTTTTCTAACTCAGAACGTTACGGGGATGTGAACAGCCTGCACAAGAGTATGGAAGGACAACCAGCTCACGAGGGAGCAATTTGGAAGAAGCAGGAAGAAAAACCACCTCTGGTCAAGTCAGGAATGATTAGCCCTTGGATAACTCCAGAGGTAGAACAAGAAACCCGTCTCTGAACCTTAGAAGGATGCCTGTAGAATTTCCTCTCTTTCTCGGTCTTTGAGAAAAAAAAAAGGAAAAAAAAGAATGGTATTTCAAAGAAAAAATGTCTGAGACGCAAGGCAGGAGAAGTCAGCGGAAAGCAGCTATTTTGAAAAATCACATTTGTCATAAAAACATAGGTGCATTTAAGGTTTATTCATCTGTGTGAGGTTTTTTTCTTCTTCTTTTTTTTAGTACAGTTTTATTTTGGCATCAGCAAGACCCACTCAGCAGTCCTGCGTTGACAGCTTAGCGGCTTGAAATGGCCCTTTTTCTTGGAGGCTGAGGGTTGTAAATCATTATTAGTCACTCTGCCATAGAGAAATAGAGCCAGCAAAGGAACATTTAACAAGATGGGGAAAAGAAGCAAGTAACCCTCTCCACCCTGTAATCTACAATCAAGATTGTTTTATTTAAAGAATCTGTTGGCAGGGCTTTCAACATTTTAAATGGTCTCTCTTTTTTTAAAAAAAAAAAAAGTTTATAATCTTTAGCTCTAAGCATGATGGGGAAGGGGAGGGGAGGAAATAAATGGATGAAGAAGAGAAGGGAAGAGAAGAAAATGGATGACGAAGGGAAGGGAAGGGAGTAAATGGATGAAGAAGGGAAGAGAAGAGAGTATTTTTTTTTAATTTACATTTATATCCCGCCCTTCTCCGAAGACTCAGGGCGGCTTACAGTGTGTAAGGCAATAGTCTCATTCTATTTGTATATTTACAAGGTCAACTTATTGCCCCCAACAATCTGGGTCCTCATTTTACCTACCTTATAAAGGATGGAAGGCTGAGTCAACCTTGGGCCTGGTGGGACTCGAGCCTGCAGTAATTGCAAGCAGCTGTGTTTTAATAACATGCTATCTTACAGCCTGAGCCACCCACGGCCCTAAATGGATAAAGAAGGGAAGGGAAGAGAGTAAATGGATGAAGAAGGGAAGCCAAAGAGGTTGTTAAAAAAAAAAGCTTTTAAAAGGCTCCTCTGGCGATCCCAGCTGAGTTGCCTCATCACCAGAACCTTAAAAAAAAACGTATTTTCTACAAGCTCTTTGGCCGGGATCATCAGAGGAGCTTTTAAAATCTTTTTTTCCTCTGGCAATCCCAAATGAGTTGCCTGATCATCACGGGCTTTTTAAATCGTTTTTTTACAACTTCTTACAACAGCCCGTGCTCATGCCCACCCGATCGCCCCGTCCCCACTTACCTTATTGTTGCTCCTTTCCGGCTCGCAAAGTCTTGTTTTACTTCGGCTGCTGTAATCAGTTGCATCAGCTAGCAACTCAATCTGCCTGCCTGCAATCCATCTCCTCGGTGAGCAACTCAATCTGCCTGCCTCCAATTGTTAATTGGGGTTTTTTAAAGAGTTTTTTTTAGACAGCAATTTAAAGTTAAGGAAGTTTTAAATTTAGCTGTTTTTATCTAAAACAGGGATTTCCAACCTTAGTAACTTTAAGGCTTGTGGACTTCAACTCCCAGAGTTCCTGAACTCTGGGAATTGAAGTCCACAAACCTTAAAGTTACTAAGGTTGGAGACCCCTGATCTAAAAAATATAAATAAAATAAAATAAAAAAATAAAATATTTGTGCAGCTTTCTGAGATTTGGTGTGTTTCTGTAGTGTTTCACTCTAACTACACAAAATCTCACAAAGCTGTATGTGGCATTTTGTGTGTGTGTGTGTTTGAGTCAGTTGTGTTGTATGTGTGTGTAAAGTGTGAAAGTTGCTTGTTGAGCTTTTTGTGGCTGTGTGAGGTTCCTTCTTGTTTCAGGGGTCATTTCGGGTGAAGTGCAGCTGCTTTTACATTGTGTGTGAGTCAGTTGTATTGTGTTGCGTGTGTGTAAAGTGTGAAAGTTGGTTTTTGAGCTTTTTGTGGCTGTGCGAGTTTCCTGCTTGTTGCAGAGGCCATTTGGGGTGAAGCGCAGCTGATTTTACATTTTGTGTGAGTCATTTGTGTTGTGTTGTGTGTGTGTAAAGTACGAAAGTTGGTTTTTGGTACCTCTTATTGTTTTGTATACTTCGTTTATTATTTTTATTATTTATTGTTATTGGCCATGCCCAACCAGTCATCTGACCACCAAGCCACGCCCACCAATTAAGCCACGCCCACAGAACTGGTAGAGAAATTTTTTAGATTTCACCTCTGCTTTGTAAAATGGTACTAACATTTCATATGATCTTGATTCTATTTCTCTGTTAATGCAACGTAGGATTGCATTGTTTTTTTCAGTATTTCTATCAGTATTTCTAGAATCATTGCTTGCTTGCTTGCTTGCTTGCTTGCAAGACGTCTCCTTCTGTGAAAATCCATTTTATAATTCAAGAGCAGAAAAACAGACATCCTGTCGTGTCCCCCTCCCCCTCCGATGACAGGGTCTAGGAAGTCCGTATCAAGCGTGGCCACGAAGCCTCTGCAGCTTTGCCAAATTTCTTTCAGATTTCTCAGGGCAGGCAGGAATCCAAGTTGTGACTTCAGCAACGAAAGGAGACTTTGCTTGACTCAAAGTTGGAATGCCAAAAGCAGGTCCTTTATATAGGCTGTGGGGTGTGGCTCCATGACTCAGCACTTATCCAGGCCTGCCCCTCCCTTCCTTCTGCTGACATCGCCTCTCAGATCTCCGGAAGCGGGGATCCGTCCACTGTGAATTCCCTTCCTCTGGATCTGCTGCCGGTAATTCTAGCACGTGGCTGGCTCCTACTCACACGTTGTAGGAGTGAGGTTTGTTTGTTCATTCCTGACATTCTGTCCAGGCATGGGGCCAAGACTGGGGGCTGGAGGCATGCCAGGCCGTTCCTCTTCATTATCAGACTCTGAATCTGATAGCAGGCCTGGGAGGCAACAGGAGGGGCCCGGCTGAGGAGAGGAGGGAGGACGAGGCACAACACATCCCTAAAGCATCAGTGTTGCCACTGCTGAGAACATCTGGAATTCTGTTGAAGAAATCCAGCATAATTTTTGTTTTAGACTGTCTGGTTATAAATTTGAACATTTATGAGGGGGGAAAAAACCATATAGAATCTTCAGTGGGTTAGAGAAGGGGTTCCCAAGTCCTGGCCGGCCCAATGTTGGGCCGCTGCACATTTGGAACCGGGCCACAGAAGTGGTGGGTGAGTTACATTTATGAAAGCTGCGCATGAGTGTGCAACCATCCCATCTCCCTAGCCCCACCCTGCCGTTTCTGCCCATCTCCATCTACCGAGCTAGAAAGATTGGGGACCTCTGGGTTAGAGGATTAATGATGAGTTCAAACCTCGCAAGGGGAACATTTAGGTGCTTTGAGCCATGGTGGTGCAGTGGTTAGAATACAGCAGGAATGTCAAACTCAAGGCCCGGGGGCAGGATCCAGCTCATGGGGTGCTTAGGTATGGCCCATGGTGCTGCTCTGGGAACAGTGAAGGGCTGGCCCACAGTGTCTCTGCTGAGTTCCATTTTCGCTGGCAGAGGTTGTTGTGACCCAGGCCCAAGTAGGTAATAGGAAACTCAGTCAGTGAAAAAACAAACAAAATTTATTAGAACAGCTGAGAATTACTTCATTCTCAGTGTAGTTCAACTAAATTAAAGCAAATTCCTCCCAACACAAATTCCTCGGTCCTATCACCAACCTTAGTCCAATTAGGCAAACTGCCGAAGGCCTTTCTTGGCAAAAGTTCAGAAGACACCGATAAAAAATAAATGCAACAAGACAAAGCTATCAACACTGTTTTCCGGCAAAGGTTCCAAACCTGGTTGCTGGTCTTTTAAACCTTATGGGAGGGGCCAATTGTATCTTGGCCCTACTCCCATGTTGTCATCTTTGCTTGAGCTGCTCTTGCCTTCTGGCAGTTCTTCTCATGTGTGCATTAGGACCAGGCTCCTTCTCTTCTTCTGCCTCACTACTGTCAGCCTGTTGGATAACCATCTGTCTGAGATGGTGTAGGGTTTCCTGCCTGGGCAGGGAGTTGGACTAGAAGGCCTCCAAGGTCCCTTCCAACTCTTTTTTTAATTATTATTATTATTTGCATTTATATCCCGCCCTTCTCCGAAGACTCAGGGCGGCTTACACTATGTTAGCAATAGTCTTCATTCTATTTGTATATTTATATACAAAGTCAACTCATTGCCCCCAACAATCTGGGTCCTCATTTTACCTACCTTATAAAGGATGGAAGGCTGAGTCAACCCAATCCTGGTGGGACTAGAACCTGCAGTAATTGCAGGCAGCTGCTGTTAATAACAGACTGCATTAGCAGTCTGAGCCACAGAGCTCAACTCTGTTGTTGTTGTTGTTGTTGTTGTTGTTGTTGTTGTTGTTGTTGTTGTTATTATTATTATTATTATTATTATTATTATTATTATTATTATTATTATCTCTTGGGCCTACTCCCGAGTTGTCCTCTCTGCTTGAGCTGCTCTTGCCTTCTGCCAGTTCTTCTCATGCGTGCATTAGGAACAGGCTCCTCCTGTTCCTCTGCCTTACTACTATCAGCCTCTGGAGGCTCCGGAGTCCACACATCACTCCCCGATGGCCCTGACCACACCTCTGCCTCCGATGCAGAGCCCTCTTCTGGGCCTTCCCCAGCCTCCAGGACTGGCCCATGCTCTTCCTCAGCATCGTCACTCTCTGACTCAGTTGCCAGCTCCACAGGCTGCTGGCGGACCACAACATTGGGCCTCTGTGGCTCAGGCTGCTAATGCAGTCTGCTATTAACAGCAGCAGCCTGCAATTACTGCAGGTTCTAGTCCCACCAGGCCCAAGGTTGACTCAGCCTTCCATCCTTTATAAGGTAGGTAAAATGAGGACCCAGATTGTTGGGGCAATAAGTTGACTTTGTATATAAATATACAAATAGAATGAAGACTATTGCTAACATAGTGCAAGCCGCCCTGAGTCTTCAGAGAAGGGCGGGATATAAATGTAAATAAATAAATAAATAAATAAATAAACAGAGGTTTACAGGAGGCTGTCACAGCTAAAAACGGAGCTCGGGAGCCCGTTTTCTCTGCCCGAGCACTAAGGCCACCACAGGCGCCCCCAATATGAATGACGTCGAGCTGGCCATGCCTACCCTTGCCATGCCCACTCCAGCCCCCAGGGGTCAAACCCAACTGTGATGCGGACCTCAATGAAATCGAGTTCGACACCCCTGGAATACAGTATTGCAGGCTAATTCTGCAGACTGCCAGGGGTTCGATCCTGACTGGGTCAAGGTTGAGTCAACCTTCCATCCTTCCAAGGTTAGTAAAATGAGGATCCAGATTTTTGGGGGGCAATAGTTTGACTCTGTAAACTGCTTAGAGAGGGCTGTAAAAGCAGTATGAAGCAATATATAAGTCTAAGGGCTATTGCTCTTGCTATAAAAAACATTCCCACTTCCAGTAGTTCGAATCTCACCAGGCTCAAGGTTGACTCAGCCTTCCATCCTTCCGAGGTCAGTGAAATGAGGACCCAGATTGTTGGGGGCAATAGGCTGACTTTGTATATAAATATACAAATAGAATGAAGACTATTGCTAACATAGTGCAAGCCGCCCTGAGTCTTCAGAGAAGGGCGGGATATAAATGTAAATAAATAAATAAATAAATAAATAAACAGAGGTTTACAGGAGGCTGTCACAGCTAAAAACGGAGCTCGGGAGCCCGTTTTCTCTGCCCGAGCACTCAGGCCACCACAGGCGCCCCCAATATGAATGACGTCGAGCTGGCCATGCCTACCCTTGCCATGCCCACTCCAGCCCCCAGGGGTCAAACCCAACTGTGATGCGGACCTCAATGAAATCGAGTTCGACACCCCTGGAATACAGTATTGCAGGCTAATTCTGCAGACTGCCAGGGGTTCGATCCTGACTGGGTCAAGGTTGAGTCAACCTTCCATCCTTCCAAGGTTAGTAAAATGAGGATCCAGATTTTTGGGGGGCAATAGTTTGACTCTGTAAACTGCTTAGAGAGGGCTGTAAAAGCAATATGAAGCAATATATAAGTCTATTGCTCTTGCTATAAAAAACATTCCCACTTCCAGTAGTTCGATTCTCACCAGCTCAAGGTTGAGTCAGCCTTCCATCCTTCCGAGGTCGGTGAAATGAGGACTGCCAGGGGTTCGATCCTGACCGGCTCAAGGTTGACTCAGCCTTCCATCCTTCCAAGGTTGGTGAAATGAGGACTGCCAGGGGTTTGATCCTGACCGGCTCAAGGTTGAGTCAGCCTTCCATCCTTCCAAGGTTGGTGAAATGAGGACTGCCAGGGGTTCGATCCTGACTGGCTCAAGGTTGACTCAGCCTTCCATCCTTCCGAGGTCGGTGAAATGAGGACTGCCAGGGGTTCGATCCTGACCGGCTCAAGGTTGACTCAGCCTTCCATCCTTCCAAGGTTGGTGAAATGAGGACTGCCAGGGGTTTGATCCTGACCGGCTCAAGGTTGAGTCAGCCTTCCATCCTTCCAAGGTTGGTGAAATGAGGACTGCCAGGGGTTCGATCCTGACCGGCTCAAGGTTGACTCAGCCTTCCATCCTTCCAAGGTTGGTGAAATGAGGACTGCCAGGGGTTTGATCCTGACCGGCTCAAGGTTGAGTCAGCCTTCCATCCTTCCAAGGTTGGTGAAATGAGGACTGCCAGGGGTTCGATCCTGACTGGCTCAAGGTTGACTCAGCCTTCCATCCTTCCGAGGTCGGTGAAATGAGGACTGCCAGGGGTTCGATCCTGACCGGCTCAAGGTTGACTCAGCCTTCCATCCTTCCAAGGTTGGTGAAATGAGGACTGCCAGGGGTTCGATCCTGACCGGCTCAAGGTTGACTCAGCCTTCCATCCTTCCGAGGTCAGTGAAATGAGGACCCAGACTGTTGGGGGCAATAGGCTGACTCTGTAAACCGCTTAGAGAGGGCTGTAAAAGCACTGTGAAGCGGTATATAAGTCTAAGGGCTATTGCTTTGCTCGATATCATTCAGATTGGGGGATTTTTTTCCCCCAGCATCACCAATTTTAACCATTTAATATAAAAGTGCTTGAGGAGAAAAATATTATCCGGCTTTCAATTTAATCTAGGCAATTTCAGTTTGGCTGAGCCTCTTATCTGTCTTGAGATAACGATGGAGAACTCATCTTTTCCCTCCCATAACAAGGTCCAGTTTCATCTTCGGCCATGAACATCAATTAAGACAGAAAGAAATTACATTTAAAAAAGGAGAAAGGGGAAAAAAATGAAACATCCCTTCTGCCTTTATAGATCGCTTCATTGAGAGGTGAGCAGCACCTCGGAATGATTCCTACCTCAAAATTTTCAAAGCTTCATCTACGATTTTCTATTAATCAGCGTCCAGTCGAGCATAATTTGCAAAATTCATGCAGCCCCCTATTAAGGATTTTCTTCTAAGCAAGCAAATGAAAGGGATTTGCTAATTCCAAGCGACATTTCATGAATTGGTAATTGGCGCGAGAACCTCTACAGTCCAGGGACGTATTAAATCCGTACAAAATGCAAAACAGCCCTCTGAACTTTACTAAACTTTTTTTTTTTTTGGGATGCGTGCATATTTTATATCCCCCTCGGATTTTTATGAATATTGATACAATGGAGCACGATGAGATGGTTTGGAAACAGTTAGATGGCCCACTAGACGTTTAGAGGCTGTTGTATTGTCTTTCTGCATTTCAGGTCCATCTGTTGTCCTAGGAAGGTACCAAGGCTACAAAAGCTTTTCACAAGCACTTTGTGTAGGCAACAGCACGTTGCATTCATTTCAATGGGTGTGGAGATTGTGTTTGGACAGACGGAGAGAGCAAGATCTTGACCCCGAGGTGAGAAATTATCATCCCAAAAAATGGAGATTAGATTCTCTGGAAAGACTGCTATGCATACTCAGTGAGTATCATTTGTGAAGTTGAACCAGCAGCTTCATGCCTGGTCCAACTTTACAAATGATACTCTAGACTAGAAGCAAAAAAAGGTTCATTGAGTCTTTCGTTTCCCAAGAAATATTAACTTGTAGGATGGATGGATGGATGGATGGATGGATGGATGGATGGATGGATGGATACATGGAGGGAGGGAGGGAGGGATACAGATGGATGGATGGATATGTGGATAGATAGATGGATGGATAGATAGATACATGGAGGGAGGGAGGGTTACAGATGGATGGATATGTGGATGGATGGATGGATGGATGGGTGGGTGGATGGATACAAGGATGGAGGGAGGGAGGGATACAAATGGATGGATGGATGGATACATTGATGGATATATGGATACATGGATGGATGGATACATAGATGGATACATGGATAGATGGATGGATGGATGGATGGATGGGTGGGTGGGTGGATGGATGGATGGATGGATGGATGGATAGATAGATTGATGATAGATAGATAGATAGATAGATAGATAGATAGATAGATAGATAGGAATGGAAGGATTTATACTCCTTGCAGGCAGCTGGTATTTGCATTCTTTAGAGAGTTGTTGAGGCCACCTGAATACAGATGGATACACAACACAGATAAACCTCCAGTGGCCTCAATGACTCTCTAAAAGAATGCAGATGACCAGCTGTCTGCAAGGAGTATAAATCCTTCCATTCCTCACCATCTAGTCAGAGCTGATGAAGCTTCTTGGATGAGAAGCAAAAGGTCTTCAAAGAAAAAACAAGGAAGTCCAGTTGCCTCCTTAAAAAGCACTTTTGAGACAATTATGATCTGGGTGATGGAGAATCTCCATAGACAACGTCCATATTGATCTCAGAGGTGTCTCTAGGGAGGGGATTACAACAAGTCAATATGGCAACCACAAGGTGCAATCAAAGTCCTCACCCTGTTTTTTATATACATGTGGTGGACATAAAATGGAACTGTGACTTTGACTCAGGGGTGAAATACTCCCGGTTCGGACCGGTAGCAATGGCGGCGGGTGATTCGGAGAACCGGTAGCAAAAATCTCTGGCCCCACCCCCTGCTCCAGCTGAGCCACGCGATCATCAAAGTTTTTTTTTTTTTACTTTTAAAAGCATTTTTTTCTTTGGCCAAAAAAATGCTTTTAAAAGTAAAAAAAAAAAGCCTTTGATGAGCTTTTAAAAGGCTCCTCTGGTGATCCCAGCTGAGTTGCCTGATCATAAGAGGCTTTTAAAATCAATTTTTTACAACCTCTTACAACAGCCCCCGCCCATGGCCCCGCAATCGCCCAGTCCTTGCTTGCCTAATTGCTGCTTCTTTCGGGTTCGCCAAGCCTTGCTTCGGCTGCTGCAATCCATCTCATCAGCGAGCAACTCAATCTGCCTGCCTGCAATCCATCTCATCGGTGAGCAAATAAAATAAAATATTTGTGCAGCTTTCTGAGATTTGATGTGTTTCTGTAGTATTTCACTCTTAACTACACAAACAGACAAAATCTCACAAAGCTATATGTGGCATTTTGTGTGCGTGTGTGTGTGTAAGTGAGTCAGTTGTGTTGTGTTGTGTGTGTGTGAGGTGTGAAAGGTTTTTTTTTTTGAGCTTTTTGTGGCTGTGTGAGGTTCCCGCTTGTTGCAAGGGCCATTTTGGGTGAAGTGCAATTGCTTTTACATTGTGTGTGAGTCAGTTGTGTTGTGTTGTGTAGTGTGTGTGTAAAGTGTGTAAGTTGGTTTTTGGTATCTCTTATTGTTTTGTGTACTTTGTTTATTATTTTTATTATTTATTTTTATTGGTCATGCCAAACCGGTCACCTGACCACCGAGCCACACCCACCAATTAAGCCACACCCACAGAACCAGTAAGAAAAAAATTTAGGTTTCACCTCTGCTTTGACTGCATGGTTGTGGCTACCATGTTGACTTTTTTTACCTTTTCCTATCAACACCACTTTGATTTGCTATAATGCAGGGGTCACCAAATTTTTGGACCTCAGGGACCACTAAATTCATAATTTTAAATCCCATGGACCACTAATAACATCTATCTAATGACTGGCTGGGGGGTGTGGCAAGATGGTCATGTGACTGGGTGGGCGTGGCCAACTCAATGTCACTCACATTGAGGGGCGCCTTGCCAGCCTCTACTCACCACTCCTTGCCTGCCCGCCTGGGTTCCTTAGGACCCCAACAGGAAGCAGTTGCTGGAGCCACCATGAGAAAGAGTTGGCAAAAGAGCTCAGTTCAAATTGGATCTGACCAAGAAGGAGGCTCAGCAGAAGCAACTCACTGAGGACTAGGAGCATAGGCTTTCCAAGCAGAGGGAAGACCTGCGGGAGTGCAAGGCCAGGTACCGGCTCCTGGAGGCTCAGAAGACTGGGATGGTCAGCCAGTTCCAGGCCATGATGCAGTCCCACAGGAACAAGGCCCTCCGGTTCTTTCCCTCCAGCCTTCACCCAAAGCCCCATACCAAGAGGTCGAAGCAGACCCCCAGCTGGAATTTCTGCCCCCCTCCGACCCACACAAAAAGACCCCAAAGGGGAAGACTCTCTGCAGCAACACAAACGTTCATTGCTCGTATCCGGCCCAGGGGCCGTGGTTTGAGGACCTCTAATTTAGTGCAATATAAAAAATGCAAATCATTTTTCTGGGGACCCCCAAAAGTTTCTCACGGACCACCAGTGATCCACGGACCACCAGTTGGCGACTGCTACTATAATGAATACTTTTTCTGGGTCTTCAAAGTTTCCTCAGGCCCCAGAAGTATAAAATCAGTCTCGTTCTGCAGAAACCATTTTTTTCCTCCTTTTGCAGTTCTCTGCAAATGTGTTGACTGTTACATTTTCCGTGGATCAACTTTGCACTGCCAGAAAAATCACACTCCTCTATGCATTATTTACCAGTTAATAATGCAAAATAAGATTCCAGAAGAAAATCTTTTGTTACTGTTGTTTTATCCCAGCCTCCCAATAAGTCAAGATAGAAGTTGAGGAGAATGGGCTGGCCCAGAAAAAATATAAAAACTGGGTCCAGAAGAAACGTTAAAATGTTGAGAGGGGGGGAAGGAAGAGGGAGAGAGAAAGATAATGAGAGAGAGAAAAAAAAGTGCCTACCGTTCCTGTCCTATTGTTCCCTTCATTATATCAAATTGATATAGTTGATGCATATTTTTTACATATATATATATATATATTTTCTTCAAAATATGTTGTTTTATCTATGACAATTGTTTGTGTATACTGTTGTGACAAAAATAAATAAATAAAAATAAATAAAGAATGAGACAGAGGGAGAGAGAGAGAATGAGAGGGGGGGAGGGA
Source organism: Ahaetulla prasina (assembly GCF_028640845.1). Classification (NCBI taxonomy): domain Eukaryota; kingdom Metazoa; phylum Chordata; class Lepidosauria; order Squamata; family Colubridae; genus Ahaetulla; species Ahaetulla prasina. Next base: position 5,992,557 of record NC_080541.1, read on the forward strand.
GAGAGGAAGACAGGGAGAATGAGCGAGAGAGAATGAGAGAAAGAGAGAGAATGAGAAAGAGGAAAAGAGTGAGAGAGAATGAGGGGGGGAGAGAGAATGGGAGAGAGAAAATAGAGAGAGAGAAAAAGAGAGAGAGAAAGAGAGAGGACGAGAGAGAGGATGAGAGAGAGAATGAGAGAGAGAATGGGAGAATGAGAGGAGGGAGAGAGAGGGAGAAAGGGAGAATGAGAGAGAATGAGAGGGAGAAAGAGAGAGAGGATGAGAGAGAATGAGAGAATGAGAGAGGGGAGAGGGGGAAAGAGAGAGAGAACGAGAGGGGGAGGGAGAGAGAGGAAGAGATGGAGAATGAGAGAGATATAATGAGTGGGATGGACAGAGAGAGAATGAGAGAGAGGGGGGAGAGAGGAGAGAGAATGGGAGAGAGAAAATAGAGAGAGAGAAAGAGAGAGAGAAAGAGAGAGGAGAGAGAGAGGATGAGAGAGAATGAGAGAGAGAATGGGAGAATGAGAGGAGGGAGAGAGAGGGAGAAAGGGAGAATGAGAGAGAATGAGAGGAGAGAGAGAGAGGATGAGAGAATGAGAGAATGAGAGGGAGAGAGAGAGAGAGAGAATGAGAGAGGGGGAGGGAGAGAGAGGAAGAGATGGAGAATGAGAGAGATATAATGAGTGGGATGGACAGAGAGAGAATGAGGGGGGGGATAGAGGGAGAGAGAATGTGAGAGAGAATGAGAGAGAATGAGTGGGAGGGAGGGAGGGAGATAATTTGGAGGGGGGTGAGGGTTTTTTTTATTGTTCTCATTTTCTTCCCTACCCCTTGAGCTGTTAAATTATGAAGCAAACCTGGTACCTGTTCCAAGGAAAATTCTGAATTATTAAGTGAAACATTTTTACATTAGAAATAGGCGAATACGGTTGATTGTCTCTTGTGCTCCATATCTTTCCCAGCAAAGAGAAAGGGAGAAGGAAGCCTACCGCTTTCATATTTTCTAACAGTTTTGAGAGCTAAATCTGAGTTTGTTTGTTGGATTGTTTTGAAAAATGACGAGATCTTTAGCTGGAATAAATCAGTGCTCAGCTAACAACAGGCTTGCCTGAGAATGCCTAGGCATCAAACTTGCAATAAAAGTTCTAATTTTTGACTGTATTTCTCTACTCTCGTTGAAATAGAATCCTTTAGCAAATGCATAGGATTCCAATCAGTTTCCAGGATGTACATTAGCACTTTAGAAACCAAGTAACTACATTTTAAAGGGGGAAAAAATGTTTAACAGAGTAATTACTTGACTTGTATTACACACCCACGTTGGTTTTACAGCCTGGAATTTCAGTCCTGGCTGTTTTTTACTAATGAAGTTCCCCATAAAAGACACCCAATGATCATCGGCCTCTGTTTTTTATGAACCTGGCAAATGAAAAAAGTTGCATTCCCTTGGTAGATAGACAAGCAGAAATCCCTGATTCAGCAATTTAAGTAGTCCTTAGACCTAAATCAGAACTGGTCACAAGAGAAGAGCAACAAAAATAAATAGAGAGCTAGAGGCTAAAACATACGAAGAACGATCGCAGGAATTGGGTACGTCTAGTCTAATGAAAAGAAGGATCAGGGGAGACATGATAGCAGTGTTCCGATATTTGAGGTGCTCCTACAAAGACGAGGGAGTCAAATTATTTTCTAAAGCATCAAAAGCCAAGACAAGAAGCAATGGATGGGAACTAACCAAGGAGAGAATAGAATAGAATAGAATAGAATAGAATAGAATAGAATAGAATAGAATAGAATAGAATAGAATAGAATAGAATAGAATAGAATAGAATAGAATTTTTTATTGGCCAAGTGTGATTGGGCACACAAGGAATTTGTCTTGGTGCATAGACTCTCAGTGTACATAAAAGAAAAGATACCTTCATCAAGGTACAACAGTTACAACACAAATGATGGTCAATATATCAATATAAATCATAAGGATTACCAGCAACAAAGTTACAGTCATACAGTCATAAGTGGAAAGAGATTGGTGATGGGAACGATGAGAAGATTAATAGTAGTGCAGATTTAGTAAATAGTTTGACAGTGTTGAGGGAATTATTTGTTTAGCAGAGTGGTGGCCTTCGGGAAAAAACTGTTCTTGTGTCTAGTTGTTCTGTTGTGCAGTGCTCTATAGCGTCGTTTTGAGGGCATGAGTTGAAACAGTTTATGTCCAGGATGTGAGGGATCTGTAAATATTTTCACGGCCCTCTTCTTGATTCATGCAGTATACAGGTCCTCAATGGAAGGCAGGTTGGTAGCAATTATTTTTTTCTGCAGTCCTAATTATCCTCTGAAGTCTGTGTCTTTCTTGTTGGGTTGCAGAACCGAACCAGACAGTTATAGAGGTGCAAATGACAGACTCAATAATTCCTCTGTAGAACTGAATCAGCAGCTCCTTGGGCAGTTTGAGCTGCTGGCTGAGGAACTCTGGGAGTTGAAGTCCACAAGTTTCAAAGTTGCCAAGGTTGGAGACCCCTGTTCTAGTACTAAGGAGAAATTTCCTGACAGTGTGAATAATCAATCTCAGTGAGATTCAACTTGCCTTCAGAAGCTGTGGGGTCTCCATCACTGGAGGCTTTCAAAAAGAGATTGGACAAACATTGGTCTGAAATGTTATATGATCTCCTGCCATGGGCTGGGGCTGGGGGGGTTGGACTGGAAGACCTTCGAGGTCCCTTCCAACTCTTATTATTCTATGTTCTATTTTAGCTGTCAACACCAGATGGAGTTTTTACAAATAAGCAAATCTTATTTACATTTTAGAATAGAATAGAATAGAATAGAATAGAATAGAATAGAATAGAATAGAATAGAATAGAATTTTTTTATTGGCCAAGTGTGATTGGACACACAAGGAATTTGTCTTTGGTGCATATGCTCTCAGTGTACATAAAAGAAATAATAGAATAGAAAATAGAATAGAAAATAGAATAAAGGTAAAGGTTCCCCTCACACATACGTGCTAGTCATTGCTGACTCTAGGGGGCGGTGCTCATCTCCGTTTCAAAGCCGAAGAGCCAGCGCTGTCCGAAGACGTCTCCGTGGTCATGACTCAACACCAAAGGTGCACAGAACTCTGTTACCTTCCCACCAAAGGTGGTCCCTATATTTTCTACTTGCATTTTTACATGCTTTCGAAACTGCTAGGTTGGCAGAAGCTGGGACAAGTAACAGGAGCTCACCCCGTTACACGGCAGCACTAGGGATTTGAACCGCTGAGCTGCCGACCTTTCAATCAACAAGCTCAACGTCCTAGCCCCTGAGCCACCACCTCTTTAGTCTTTAGTCTTTATTCTTTATTTATTATTCTTTATTTATTATTATTCTTTATTCTTTATTGGCCAAGTGTGATTGGACACACAAGGAATTTGTCTTTGGTGCATATCCTCTCAGTCTACATAAAAGAAAAGATACATTCGTCAAGAATCATAAGGTACAACACTTAATGATAGCCATAGGGAACAAATAAGCAATCAAATGATATTAGGAAACATTCAATATAAATCTTAAGGATACCAGCAACAAGGTTACAGTCATACAGTCATAAGTGGAAGGAGATTGGTGGTGGGAACAATGAGAAGATTAATAGTAGTTTGAGAGTGTTGAGGGAATTATTTGTTTAGCAGAGTGATGGCGTTCGGGAAGAAACTGTTCTTGTGTCTAGTTGGTCTGGTGTACAGTACTCTATAGCGTCGTTCTGAGGGAAGGAGTTGAAACAGTTTATGTCCAGGATGTGAGGGGTCTGTAAATATTTTCCCAGCCCTCTTTTTGACTCATGCAGTATACAGGTCCTCAATGGAAGGCAGGTGGGTAGTAATTGTTTTTTCTGCAGTTCTAATTATCGTCTGAAGTCTGTGTCTGTTTTGTTGGGTTGGAAAGAAAGAAAGTTGGATTGCCTGTCTAAGCAGGGGGTTGGACTAGAAGACCTCCAAGGTCCCTTCCAACTCTGTTATTCTAAATTCTAAAATCTAGCTGTCTTTGTCTGTGTCCTCAGAGTCACCTGAATAGTGCAAATAGGTGTGGAGCCTTGTTGGAACTGCTGAAAGGACCATGTTGTGAAGCTGTGCTTTCTGCAGGATAGGTTTTTTAAAATATATATATATATATAAAAATCCTTCCATTCTCCACCATCCATTCAGAGCTGAAGAAGCTTCTTGGATGAGAAGCAAAACCTCTTCAAAGAAAAACATAAAAAGTCCAGTTGCCCTTTGAAGAAAAGCACCTTTTTGACAACCATGACCTGGATCAGGGGTCTCCAACCTTGGTAACTTTAAGCCTGGTGGACTTCAACTCCCAGAATTCCCCAGCCAGCAAAGCTGCCAAGGTTGGAGACCCCTGACCTGGATGACTGAGAATCTCCATAGATATTCAGACAGTTAAAAAACATGGTGGCTGGACACCATTAACGCTGACACTAGCCAGAGCATAGAACAACTCAAAGAAGTGGTGCAAGATAAGAAGATGTGGAGAGACCTGGCCTGTGGCATCATCAAGAGTCGGACATGACTGAATGGATAACAACATCATCACCGGGCTATTTACGGGACCGCCTACTGCTACCGAATACCTCTCACCGACCCGTGCGCTCTCACAGAGAGGGACTCCTCAGGGTGCCGTCTGCTAGACAGTGTCGTTTGGCGACACCCAGGGGAAGGGCCTTCTCTGTGGGGGCTCCCACCCTCTGGAACGAACTCCCCCCAGGACTTCGTCAACTTCCGGACCTCCGAACCTTCCGCCGCGAGCTTAAAACACACTTATTCATCTGCGCAGGACTGGATTAGATTTTAAATTTATACGGGTTTTAATGGGTTTTATTATTTATATTGTTCTTTTTTAATTATTTGGCTGTGTAGAATAAGTTTTTTAATTGATATTTTATTCTGTATTTATATGTACCTTTTTATTTGCCTGTGAACCACCCTGAGTCCCTAGGGAGATAGGGCGGTATACAAATACAATAAATAAATAAAAAATAAATAAATAAATAAATCTTCTTCATCATCATCTTCTTCAGCAGCAGCAGCAGCAACAGCAGCACACCTATAAATCACTGTGTCATTTTTCTTGTTGTTGTTAGGTGCAAAGTCATGTCCGACCCATCGCGACCCCATTGTTCTGTCCCCCCCACCTCAGTCCAGGAGACACGTGAACTGACTCAATTAGCCAGCAATTTAGTTCACGGCACCTATCAGCTCTGGCAGCAGACCAGCGAATGTCTGCCAAGGTTTTCTTTATCTTCCCTGATGTCGGCGTCACAGAATCTCGTTACCAGAGCAACCAGGAAGTCAGGAACAAACAGCAATCCAGGCCAAATGCTCAGTCAAATAGTTCAGCTCAAGTTTTCTCCAGTCAGTTTGTTTTGTCTGTCACAAAGTAATAGAGCAGCCCCTCCTGCTTTTATACCCTGTGGGGTGTGGCTCCATGACTCAGCACTCTCTAGGCCTGCCCCACCCCTTCTTTTGTTGTTCCCGCCTGTCTTGTCTACGAAACCTGGGATCTAACCAGGACTGATAGTCCACAGCTGTGTCTGGAAGCATTGCCTGGGCGGAGGGAGATACAGGAGACAGAAGCCTCGTCATCTCCTCCACCTGGCCTGCCTCTGGCTCCTGGAGCTGAGCCAGAGATGCCAGCCCTGCAGAGGGGAGCCCCGAGGCCCTTCCCTTTCACTCTCTGAGTCACTTTCTGGCAGGGGGCCAGGCCACAATACCCATTGACAACATTCCTCCGGGCCTTCCCATCCTCTACCACCCTCTGGAGTTCATTTAAACTCATGCCGACTCCTTCAGTGACTCCATCCAGCCACCTCATGCTCTGCTGTCCCCTTCTTCTTTCTCCCTTAATCTTTCCCAGCATTATGTTCTTCTCCAGTGAGTCCTTCCATCTCATTAGGTGGCCAAAGGATTTGAGTTTCCTCTTCAGGATCTGGCCTTCTAAAGAGCAGTCAGGGTTGATCTCCTCTAGGACCGACTGGTTGGATCGCCTTGCAGTCCAAAGGACTCGCAGGAGTCTTCTCTAGCACCAGAATTCAAAGGCCTCAATTCTTTGGCGCTCAGCTGTCCTTATGATAGTTCAACTTTCACAGCTGTACATTGCAACTGGGAACACCATAGCGTTGACTATACGCACTTTTGTTGGCAGGGTGATGTCATTTTTCTTAAGCCTGTGAATTTTCCCTCAGCAAGTTCCGATTCTGCTACTCCGATCTGCAGACACTGTATAAATTAAGCAACTCGCATTTACTTTTGTGTTTTTCAGAGTCTATACTTGGCAGGGAAAGACGTTGTGCGATTTCCAAGGTGCTGCCCCATCAAATGCTGGGAATTTTAACAGCACTGTTAAAGCCACCAGGTCTATAACTCCTCCCCAGGCCTGTATTTTTCTGCATTTTTATGCAAATCAGTCCCTAAGGACTGTTTTGACTTCCTTATTCCCTTATTTTAAAACTTTTTTTGCTCATAAGCTCCTGGTAAAGTCAGCCAGAGGCCGTTTATAATGTTACACAACAATGAAACTTTAAAATGAATACATTTCTCAACAATATAGGAACAAAACCAAATAAATTACTTTTTTAAAAAAAAATGCCATTGGTCCTAACCTAAGTGAGCTTCAGGGAGGGAAGAGGTTTACCAATTACAGCTAAAAGTATTCAAAGGAAGGAATCGCTCAGTATTTATTTAGAGTACATACCAAGGCAGCTGAACTAATATAGTTTGCTGCAGTCATTCAACGTAGAATAATAAGAGTTGGAAGGGAGTTTGGAGGTCTTCTAGACCAGCCCGATGATTGAGCAGGAGACACTATACCATTTCAGACAAGTGGCTGTCCAATCTCTTTCTGAAAGTCTCCAGGGATGGAGCACCTACAACTTCTGGAGGCAAGCTATTCAACTAAAATAGAGCTGGAAGGGAACTTTGAGGTCTTCTAGTCCAGGGGTCTCCAACCTTGGTCCCTTTAAGACTTGTGGACTTCAACTCCCAGAGTCAAACTCCCAAAGTCAACTCCCAGAGCAAAGCTGGCTGAGGAACTCTGGGAGTTGAAGTCCACAAGTCTTAAAGGGACCAAGGTTGGAGACCCCTGTTCTAGTCCACCCCTCTGCTCAATCAGAAAATCCTACACCATTCCATATAGGTGGCTAATGTCAGGTTCCACATAATGCACCCATCACAAATTGAACTCCGAAGCATTCTGTTTCCTCAAAGAACAAATTTATTCAGATACACCATTTTGGCATTAACTGGTGGAAAGCCAGTGCTAAAGTTCTCGCACTTTCCACCCCAATATTAGTATTAGTTTCTCACATTTTCAAAACAACCTATCACATTGTCCAACCAAGTTGAGAGCTGGTTGCTTGTCCAGTCTCTTCTTCAAAGCCTCCAGTGATGGAGCATCCATAACTTCTGAAGGCAAGCTACTCCATTGGTTAGTTGTTCTCACTGTTACGAAATTTCTCCTTAATTCCAGGTGGCTTCTCTCCTTGGTTAGTTTCCATCCATTGTTTCTTGTCAATAAATTGACCCCCCTTTTCTTTGTGGCAGCCCTTCAAATACTGGAATACTGCTATCAGTCCATGATGCCACCAAAAGCAGACTAGGATACGTTTGTCCTGTCCTTGGGTAATTGCATTGATTAGATTAGAGTCAAGCACAGGGAATCAGGAGTCCAGACAGTTCAAATGAATATAGGTTTATTATATGCTAATGCCATGATGGCGAACTTATGGCACGCTTGTGTTGTGTCTCGCCCAATCTCACCACAGCCGGGGCCTTCTTATCTGCTTCCGAACATGGAGGAATGTTCTAGTATGCCTCCCGGCCCCAGCCCTGGCTCCATGCCCAGACAGGCTGAAGAGGAGGAAATATCTCCAGCCCCCATCTCTGGCTCCATGCCCAGGCAAACGGAGCAACTAGACCCCTCCCCCTCCTCCACAGCATGTGAGCCTGAGGGAGGTCTATTGCCAACAGCTGCAGACTGGAGTGACCCTCGCTTCAGAAGAATTGATAGGCGGCGGCGACAGAAGGAAGGGAGGGGCAGGCCTGGATAAGTGCTGAGTCATGGAGCCACACCCCATGGCCTATATAAAGGATCTGCTTTCTGGCATTCTCTGAGTCAGGCAAAGTCTAAACATATCTTGCTGAAGTCACTTTCTGGTCTCCTGCCTGCCCTGAGGACTTTGCTAGGACTTTGGCAGAGCTGCAGAGGCACGCCTGATTCGGATTTCCCTGACCCGGCCATCAGCAGAGGAGTGAGACACGACAATATCAGTGGGCATGCGAGCTCAGCTCCGAGCTGATTTTTGGGCCTTCTGGGCCCACTAGAAATAGGGAAACAAACTGTTTACTGCTTCCGGAGGGCCTTGGGGTGATGGTGTGGAAGGCCTGTTTTTCTTTCTCACCTGGTGAGAGTCTCTTTAGGAGTCTGGGGGAGGGGGGGAATGGCCTCCCCCCCCCACCCGAAGGTCCTCCGGAGGCCAAAAATGGCCCATTTGCCAAATTCCAGTCCCACCGGAAGTTGGCAAATGAGCCGTTTCTGGCATTTCCCCATTATTATTCTTTGGATCTCTTTTGTACATCCACAAGTAGCTCAGTGGCTAAGACACTGAGCTTGTGGATCAGAAAGGTCGGCAGTTTGGCGGTTCGAATCCCTAGTACAGGTCCCCTGCATGAGCAGGGGGTAGGGGTAGATGACCTCCAAGGTACCTTCCAACTCTGTTACTGTTACTAAATTCTAATTGTATCCTATATTTATCATTTGAATGAAAGAAGATTTTTTTTTTTTGCTCAGGATTGAACTGTGGGGCCCTTGGTATTCTCTGAACTTGGTTGTTTTCTTGCAGATGTTTCATTACCCAACTAGGTAACATCATCAGTGCTAAAAGGAATGGAGTTTTCTCTTTGTTTAAATACTGGTGACTTGACCTGTCTTGGTGGTTCCTTGATTAGGCTGTTGTTTACTCTTAGCTTGTAACAACAGCCTAATCAAGGAAACATCAAGCTATTTGCACCAACACTGACATTGCAAGACACTTGTATATCAACAGAGAGCAAGCTTCACATCTTCCCAGCACTGAAGATGTCACCTAGGTGGCTAATGAGAACAAGCAAGTGCAGAGATTCCGTAGTTCAAACTTAAGCAACAAATATTCTTTTCTATTGGGACCCTGGCTGATTTTGAAACACTCAGTATGTGTCAGACATATTTTGTCTCAGATTCAACTAAATGTCAGACTGTCTCTGATTATATTTAGGAAAGAAAACACCTTGACTTCATTTGAAAATAAAGAAAAGTACTTTTACTAAATACATCTGGAATACAGCCGTGGATAGTTGAAACTGAGATAAAATATGGCCAACATCCCATATCCCCTCATTAGTCCCTCCTTCCCACAAGAGGTCAGGCAAGGCTGGGCCAATGCCAGCTCCCTCTTGCCCCCCCCCATGGTAAACTTCTTCCGAAGGTCTCCAGCTGCTTGGCATGTCAGGAATGCAGGTTTCGTTGAACAGCCCGAGCATCTGGTCTTCATGCTGATTTCAAACCTTTCCTCCCCCCCTCCCCTTTTTTATGTCAGACGACACTCTTAAAGGGCCCTCTTCTCCTTTCCTGTATAGGATAGTAATACACCTTAAGTCCATGAGCTATTCTACACTAAACATAATAATATTGCAATCTAACTACTAAATATAAAATGCAGAAACAGAAGTGAAGATTGGAGTGGAGGCTGACATTACGGTCAATAGAACATCACCATGATACCCCCACGGATATAAAGTAAAGGTAAAGGTTCCCCTTGTACATATGTGCTGGTCGTTCCTGACTGTAGGGGGCGGTACTCATCTCCACTTCTAAGCCAAAGAGCCAGCGCTGTCCGAAGATGTCTCCGTGGTCATGTGGCCGGCATGACTCAATGCCAAAGGCACACGGAACGCTGTTACCTTCCCACCAAAGGTGGTTCCTATTTTTCTACTTGCATTTTTTACGTGCTTTTGAACTGCTAGGTTGGCAGAAGCTGGGACAAGTAGCAGGAGCTCACTCTGTTATGCAGCACTAGGGATTTGAACCGCTGAACTGCCAACTTTTCGATCGACAAGCTCAGCATCTTAGCCACTGAGTCACCGTGTCCCAAGGATCTAGACTGATATAAATTCCAAAATACAATAGCCATCAAGATGTAGCTGCGCCAAGAAAACTACACAGATGTCTTCATGAATAAGTAGCAGCTGAGTTAAATTTGTAGGAAACATTGCTTTTTATTTGAAAATCAGAGTGCAAACATTTGCATGTATTTCTTTGTACAGAACTTGTCTTAATGTTTGCATTTTCTTCTCAGCTGTCTATGGTGTATCCTTTTCTACACATAGCCAGTTCCTAATTTGTGCAATTTTGCATATCATGTTCCCTTGTATGAGTGTTTTAATGTGCGATACTTCTACTAACCTCCCCGGATTGTAAAACTCAAAGAAATGCATCAGCCAACAAAGACTATAATTGCATTCCGATGGGTACATTCAATTTAGAGTGTAACATTAAATTGGTTCTCTATAAAAACGCAGGCTCAAGAATTGTACCCATCTCAAGGTGGAGAGAAATAGGACCCCTCTCCCCATATGATGTCTTATAAACATAGAATACAGAGGTATAGGGATGGAAGGGGATCTTGGAGGTCTTGTAGTCCAACATCTGCTCAAGCAGGAGATCCTATATCGATTCAAGATGTTGGTTACTACTTCAAAACCCTTCATGGCTTGGGACCAGATTATTTGAAGAACCATCTTCTTGTGGTCACATCTACCCAACCTAACAGAGTATGGAGGCAAGGAATACTGTGAGTCCCCTCTCCTAAGGAGGTCCATTTAATGGGACCAAGAAGAAAGGCCTTCTCCATGATGGATCCCTTCTTGTGGAATATCATCCAGATCGAGAGAAAATTGGCCCCCATTTTGACAATTATTCACAAGGCTCTGAAGCAGGGGTGAAATCCAGTAGGTTCTGACAGGTTCTGGAGAACTAGTAGCAAAAATTTGAGTAGTTCAGAGAACCGACAAATACCACTTCTGGCTGGCCCCAGAGTGGGGTGGGAATGGAGATTTTGCAATATCCTTCCCTCAGGAGCGGGGACGGAATGGAGATTTTGCAGTATCCTTCCCGTGCCATGCCCACCAAGCCACGCCCACCAAGCCACACTACACCCAACGGGCCTGAGGAATCATGAGTGGGATGGAGCCCATCAAGTGGCTTATTTGCTTGATGAGCCATGGTGGTGCAGTGGTTAGAGTGCAGTACTGCAGGCTACTTCTGCTGATCAACTCCACAGCAGTTTGGGAGATCAAATCTCACCAGGCTCAAGGTTGACTCAGCCTTCCATCCTTCCAAGGTGGGTAAAATGAGGACCCAGATTGTTGGGGAAAATATGCTGACTCTGTAAACCGCTTAGAGAGAGCTGTAAAAGCACTATGAAGCGGTATATAAGTCTAAGGGCTATTGCTATTAACTGTTGTCGCCAGGGGATGGGTGCAATAGGGTGATTGCTTTTTATTGTTTTATATTAAGTTTTTATTTTTGTAAGTTGCCCAGAGTAAATGAGATTGAGTTAGGCAGCCATATAAATTTTCTTAAATAAATAAATGCTTTTCCAGACAAATGGCTGTCCAGTCTCTTCTTGAAAACTTCCAGTGTTGGAGTATTCACAATTTTTGGAGGCAACCTGTTTCTCTGGTTGATTATTCTCACTGTCAGGAAATTTCTCCTTATTTCTAGGTTGGATCTCGCCTTGATTAGTTTCCATCCATTGCTTCTTGTCCTGCCTTCAGGTGCTTTGGAGCAGGGGTCACCAACCTTTCGGACCTCAGGGACAACAAAATTCATAATTTTAAATCCTGCGGACCACTAAAATTATCTGCCTAATAGAATAGAATAGAATAGAATAGAATTTTATTGGCCAAGTGTGATTGGACACACAAGGAATTTGTCTTGGTGCATATGCTCTCAGTGTACATAAAAGAAAAGATACGTTCATCAAGGTACAACATTTACAACACAATTGATGGTCAATATATCAATATAAATCATAAGGATTGCCAGCAACAAGTTATAGTCATACAGTCATAAGTGGAAAGAGATTGGTGATGGGAACTATGAAACGATTAATAGTAGTGCAGATTCAGTAAATAGTCTGACAGTGTTGAGGGAATTATTTGTTTAGCAGAGTGATGGCCTTCGGGAAAAAACTGTTCTTGTGTCTAGTTGTTCTGGTGTGCAGTGCTCTATAGCGTCGTTTTGAGGGTAGGAGTTGAAACAGTTTATGTCCAGGATGCGAGGGATCTGCAAATATTTTCACGGCCCTCTTCTTGATTTGTGCCGTATACAGGTCCTCAATGGAAGGCAAGTTGGTAGCAATTATTTATTCTGCAGTTCTAATAATGACCGGCTTGGTGGGCGTGGCTAGGTGGTTATGGGTAGGGGTGGCCAACTCGATGTCACTCACGTCAAGGGGCACCTTGCCAGCTTCTACTCACCCCTCTCCTCCCAGCCACTTCTGGCCTGCCTGCTTGGTCTCCTTAGGACCCCAACAGAAAGTAGTTGTTTGAGCTAAACAGCCACCATGAGAAAGAGGAGGCAAAACAATTCAGTTCAAATTGGATCTGACCAAGAAGGAGACTCAGTAGAAGCACCTCACTGAGGACTACGAGGATAGGCTTTCCAACAGAGGGAAGACCTGCAGGAGTTCAAGGCCAGGTACCAGCAGCACTTCCCTCCAGCTTTAGCCCAAAGCCCTGCACAAGGAAGCTGAAGCAGACCCCAAGTTGGAATTTATGCCCTCCTCCAACCCACACAAAAAAGACCCCAAAGGGAGAGACTCTCTGCAGCAACACAAACGTTCATTGCACGTATCTGGTCCAGGGGCTGTAGTTTGAGGATCCCTGATTTAGTGCAATATAAAAAATGCAAATAATTTTCCTATGGATCACCAACATTTTCTCACGGACCACCAGCTAGTGACCGCTGCTTTGGAGGATAAGTTGATCCTCTCTTCTCTGTGGCAGCCCCTCAACTATTGGAAGACTGCTATCTTTCCACCCCCACTCCTTCTCTTGGCTATATTAGACGTACATAGGACATAAAATTGCTACATCTAGTACTCTTCGATGGATCTGAAGTACTTATTTAAGTTTTCTTCAACAATTGAACTACAAATGCTGAGAAGTGATGGATTGACTCAGTGGCCAATGTCAACTCCATTTTAAGAGCTTTTACACTATTTCTAAAAAAAAACCAAATAGCGTTAAGTACATACACTTACCTGTAGTTTCACTGAGATTTAAAGTATTGAGTTAATACAGGAAATAAAAGAAAGATCAAACAAACATTTTCAACTTCACATCATTTTGCAGTTAGATGAGCATACGGGTTTTAAGATTACTAAGAGCAAGCAAAAATCATATTCCTCGTGTCGCAAACGTGTGTATTTGCAGCCTGAAAAAAACACCCAGGAGGTATCTAAATGCAATGGAGTAGGTGATTTCAATTTACTCCTTTTTTAATCATATATCTTAGTAAAAGAGAAGATCTGGACTTATAGAATTGGATTAAATATACATGGCATCATGGCATTTGGCCCTCTCAATTCCTGGCAGATAGATGGGGAGGAAATGGAGGTAGTGACAGATTTTATTTTCCTGGGCTCCAAGATCACCGCAGATGGAGACTCCAGCCAAGGAATTAAAAGACGCTTGTTCCTGTGGAGGAAAGCTATGGCAAATCTAGACAGCATTCTAAAAAGCAGAGACATCACCCTGCCAACAAAAGTGTGTATAGTCAAGGCTCTAGTTTTCCCAGTTGTAATGGATGGCTGTGAAAGTTGGACCATAAGGAAGGCATCAAAGAATTGAGGCCTTTGAACTCTGATGCTGGAGAAGACTTCTGCGAGTCCCTTGGACTGCAAAGCAATCCAACTGGTCAGTCCTAAAGAGATCAACCCTGACTGCTCTTTAGAAGGCCAGATCCTGAAGAGGAAACTCAAATACTTTGGCCACCTAATGAGAAAGAAGGACTCACTGGAGAAGAGCCTCATGCTGTGAAAGATTGAGGGAAAAAGAAGAAGGGGACGGCAGAGAACGAGGTGGCTGGATGGAGTCACTGAAGCGTGAGCTTAAATGGACTCCAGAGGATGGTAAAGGACAGGAAGGTCTGGAGGATCATTGCCCATGGGGTCGCGATGGGTCGGACGCAACTTCGCAACTAACAGCAACAAATACTGAAATGTGACTTGAAAACAAAAATCCAAATCGGAACATGGACGATAGATTCAGCATTTCCAGTCAAATTCCCTCAAAGGAAAGGAATGGGAAGGAATCCAGGTTTGGCCTAGTAGTGAAGATGCCAGGCTAGAGACCGGGAGACAGTGAGTTCTAGTCCTGCCTTAGGAATGAAAGTCAGCTGAGTGACTTTGACCCAATCACCAATCCCTTCTTCATTTGTCCCTTCCGTCCTTCATCTTTCCCTTCCCTTCCCTTTCAACCAAAGGAGTTACCTGGCAAACTTAAACGAACTTGACAAGAAAATGTGCCCCACTAAAGTTATGTAAATAATAATCTCCAACTGGCGGTTGACTATTTCGTGATACAGTTTGAAATGTAGTATGTTTCCAAAATGTCTTATAGGCAGGGAAGACGCAACCACAGAGCATCTGACGACAACGAATGTCAAATTTATCGACAGGATGAGCTGTCATGAGCTACAATCCCGTGTTAAATGAATAAAGTCTTGTCTTGAGCTAGAGATACTTTATTTACTTTGAAAGGAAACTGACTTGTCCCCAAATAATGCACTTTCACATGCACAGTTTTAGACTGAGAGTGGAAATAATGAGGGCAAGTGCATTTTAAAATGTCTGTTAGCGCAGGGTAGAGTCTGAATCAAGTTAATCAGTTTCCAGATGCCTTTGCAGACACTTCTTGTTAGTAATATTTATTTTATATGCCATGTTTGTTTGTTTGTAAAGAACTCAATGTGACAAACAAACCTACTATTTCTTCCTCCATTTATTTTTCACGCAGCAACAATTCTGTGAGGTAGGTTGGGCTGGGAGAGAGTGACTGACCCAACGTCACCTAGCCAGCTTTCATGCCTAAGGTAGAACTAGAATTCACCATCTCCTGGTGATTGGCCCAAAGCCACCAAGCCAGCTTTCATGCCTAACTTGGGGCTAGAACTCCGAGTCTCCTGTGATTGGCCCAAAGTCACCCAGCTGGCTTTCAGAGCTAAGGAGGGACTAGAACTCTCAATCTCCTGGTGATTGGCCCAAGTCACCAATCCAACTTTCATGCCTAAATTGGGACTAGAACTCCCAGTCTCCTGGTGACCGGCCCAAAGTCACCTAGTCGGCTTGTTTTATAGTTATAGTTTACTTTATTGTCATTGCACATTCATTGCACAATGAAATTAATTGCCGTCTTCGGTGTACATTATAACTATAAAAACAAAAACAAAAACATGCTTAATGCTTTTATGCTTAAGAAAACACTAGAACTCAGTCTCCTGGTTTCTAGCCTGGTGCCTTAACCAGTTATGTCCTTCCATGGTGTTATTTTATCTTCCCAGTTTAGATCACCGAGTGGTCTCTTATCCAAGTACTAACCAAGAATGATCACATTTATCTTATAGGTAAGTCTAGTTTTGCATATTTATTTGCACACTGAGGGAGTCACATGCACATACACACACACATTTATTAACATGTATCAGGCTTAGTTTTGATCATAAAAAACATCTTGACTGAGAGACTTCTCTCTCAGAGCAATAAATAAAATGGACGCTTTCAATTCCGTCAAGTCTCTTGTCATGGAATTGGATGCAGCAGGCATCCAAATGAAGTCAGAAACACAGACATGGACATGTAGTTTTATATAAATAAATATATTTAACATCTAGATTTACAGCAAACAAGATAGAAACATTACTAACATCATGAGGTAAATCACGGAGCATATAGAGCACACAGAAAAGAAAAAGGCGGGAAAAAAGGGAAACTCCCCCTCCACACCCACAGCATCCAATCATGGTGCAGATTGCCTCACGCAGGAGCCAGCGGTCTCCAACCAATCAACTACAACTGTGTATTCTGGCCCATTGTACACTTTACTGTTCTGAACTTGTAGTTTTATATAAATAAATCCATTAACATCCATATTTACAGCAGACATGATAGAAACATTACTAACATCATGAGGTAAATCACTACAGGACAGACTGAAGAGAAAAAGGGAAACGCCCCCTTTACACATACAGGAACCAATCATCACATAGATTGCCTCATTAACTACAACTGTGTGTTCTGCCCCATTGTACACTTTACTGTTCCAAACTTGCAGTTTTATATAAATAAATATTTAACATCTTATTTACAGTACAGCAGACAAGATAGGAACATTATTAACATCATGAGGTAAATCACTACAGTATACAGAACACACTGAAGAGAAAAAGGCGGGAGAAAAGGGAAACTCCCCCTCCGTACCCACAGCAACCAATCACAGCACAGATTGCCTCATGAAGGAGCCAGTACTCTCCAGCCCATCAATCACAACTGTGTGTTCTGGCCAGGGGTGGGTTCTACTTATCTTTACTACCGGTTCGTAACGGGGCCGCGCATGTGCAGAAGCTTCCTGATGATGTCCGGGTCAGTGGGCGGAGCCTCCTGCCAGTTTTACTACCGGTTCCTGTGAACCAGTCCAAACCGGGGGCAACCCACCACTGGTTCTGGCCCATCGTACACTTTACTATTCCAAACTTGTAGTTTTATATAAATAAATATATTTAACATCCATATTTACAGCAGACAAGATAGAAACATTACTAACATCATGAGGTAAATCACTACAGTATATAGAACACACTGAAGAGAAAAAGGCAGGGAAAAAGGGAAATGCCCCCTTTACACTTACAGCAACCAATCATAGTGTAGATTGCCTCATGCAGGAGCCAACACTCTCCAACCAATCAGCTACAGCTATGTTTTCTGGCCCATTGTACATGTTACTGTTCCAGCTAATAAATTTAAAATATTCCAATGTCCCTTTTTCTGTGTGTTTTTTCCCGTTAGCATCTCAAAACCACCATTTGGGATATGTCTTCATTAAAAAAAAAAAAAAAGTTGGTTAATTTTCAGTTTTGTTGCTTTAGTTTCATTTTTGTTTTGGTTTGGCTCATCCACTCCTGGTCTTTCCAAACTCATGCATTTTATTAGCTTTTTAATTCCTCTTCTTGTTCATCTCTATCTCCCGCGTGATTTTGTTGTCCCTTTTTTTCAGCCGTCGCCATGTCCTTACCTCACCTTGGATGCCCACTCGGAAGAAATCAGCTTGCAAATCCAGCATTAAATGACTTAAATACCAGAGAGAGAAGAGTAGGCGTCACAAAGCATGATTTTGAAACACCCATTAAGGCATATATGATTGGCAGCAATCTGCTTTAAGGAGAGAGGATTAAACACAATCCAATTTCGATCTGAGAAGATCCTACTTGCTGAAATGCAATTCTTCACCACCAACTGACTTTCTCTCTTTCCAGTCCTCTATGGTAGTTGCATTTGGTCATCAGAGTGGATCAAGGAGGAATTGGGAGACCTTTGGTTTCCTGGATCAGCAGAAGAGGAATGGCAAGGAAGTTTCCAAAGATGCTGGGTAAAGATCTCCCAGACTACAGACTCTGTTCTAATGTTCCATAAGAACCAGAGAAACGTTTCTATGAGTTTCAGTGAAATTCTGCAAACATTCCAGCTTCAGGCATTCTCTTGCTTCAGGAACTTTGGAATGATGTGGCTTATTGAAAGAGATGCAGAAGTCAATCCATGAGGATTCCAAGGGAAGAACAGGATGGATGGATGGATGGATGGATGGATGGATGGATGGATGGATGGATGGAGATGGACACTAGTGAAGTCCTATACTAGGACTTACCTAGTGGCATTGAGGGAAGCGAGGCGTAGCTACGCCTCCTCCCTCATTGCATCGGCAGATAACCGCCCAGCTGCCCTGTTTCGGGTGACTCGCTCCCTCCTACACCAGGGGGAGCGGGATGACCCGTTGCAGGGACGTGCTGAGGAGTTTAACGGTTATCTATACGATAAAATCGTTCAGCTTCGGGATGGTCTGGACCAAGATTGCGGTGACGCGGGTGAGATGCTCGAGGGTGGTCTTGGTGATATTGTTTGGGATGAGTTTGACCCTGTGGCTCCCGAGGACATGGACAGGTTGTTGGGTAGGCTGAATGCCACCACGTGTTTACTGGACCCGTGCCCCTCCTGGCTGGTGCTGGCCACTCAGGAGGTGACACGAGGCTGGCTCAGGCGATTCGACCGCTTCTTTGGTGGAGGGTGTCTTCCGCCGCCTTGAAAGAGGCGGTGGTGAGGCCCTCCTTAAGAAGCCTTCCTGGACCCGGCTGTTTTAGGTAATTATCGTCCGGTCTCAACCGCCCGCGAAGGTTGTAGAAATATGGTGGCATATCAGTTTCCCTTGCACCTGGATGAAACTGTCTATCTAGACCCGTTCCAGTCCGGTTTCCGGCCCGGTTACAACACGGAGATGGCTTTGGTCGCGTTGGTGGATGATCTCTGGAGGGCCAGGGATGAGGTTGTTCCTCTGCCCTGGTCCTATTAGACCTCTCAGCGGCTTTCGATACCATCGACCATGGTATCCTGCTGCGCGGTTGGAGGATTGGGAGTGGGAGGCACCGTTTATCGGTGGTTCTCCTCCTATCTCTCCGACCGGTCGCAATCGGTGTTGACAGGGGCAGAGGTCGGCCCGGGCGCCTCACTTGTGGGGTGCCGCGGGGTCGATCCTCTCGCCTACTGTTAACATCTACATGAAGCCGCTGGGTGAGATCATCAGTGGTTTCGGTGTGAAGTACCAGCTGTATGCGGATGACACCCAGCTGTACTTTTCACACCGGACCACCCCAAGCTATCGAAGTGCTGTCCCGGTGTCTGAAGGCCATACGGGTCTGGATGGGGAGAAACAGGCTCAAGCTCAATCCCGCCAAGACAGAGTGGCTGTGGATGCCGGCGTCCCGGTACAGTCAGCTAAATCCGCGGCTGGCCATCGGTGGCGAGTCATTGGCCCCGATGGGGAGGGTGCGCAACTTAGGCGTCCTCCTGGATGCACCGCTGTCTCTTGGAGATCATTTGGCGGCCGTCTCCAGGAGAGCGTTCTACCAGGTTCGCCTGGTACGCCAGTTGCGCCCCTTTCTGGACCGGGATGCCCTATGCACGGTCACTCACGCACTCGTGACGTCTCGCCTGGATTACTGCAATGCTCTCTACATGGGGCTCCCCTTGAAGGGCATCCGGAGGCTACAGTTAGTCAGAATGCGGCTGCGCGGGTGATAGATGGAGCCCTCGTGGCTCCCGTGATAACACCCATCCTGCGCAGACTGCACTGGCTACCTGTGGCCTTCCGGTGCTCCAAGGTTTTGGTGACCACCTTTAAAGCGCTCCATGGCATTGGGCCGGGTTATTTACCGGACCGCCTACTGCTACCAAATACCTCTCACCGACCCGTGCGCTCTCACAGAGAGGGTCTCCTCAGGGTGCCGTCAGCGAGGCAATGTCGTCTGGCGACGCCCAGGGGAAGGGCCTTCTCTGTGGGGCTCCCACCCTCTGGAATGAACTACCCCGGACTTTGTCAGCTTCCGGACCTTGGACCTTCCGCGGGCTTAAAACATACTTATTTAATTGTGCAGGACTGAGCTAGATTTTAAACTTATGGGTTTTAATTGGGTTTTATTTTGATATTTTAATTAACGGGCTTTTAGAATAAGTTTTTTAATTGCTTTTATATTGTATTTATGTGTTTTTAAGTGCCTGTGAACCGCCCTGAGTCCTTCGGGAGATAGGGCGGTATATAAATATGATTAAATAAATAAATAATAAATAAATAAATAAATAAATAAATAAATGGATGGATGGATGGATGGATGGATGGATGGATGGGGGGATGGATGGATGGAGGAATGGATAGATAGATGGATGGATGGATGGGTGAATGAGTGAATGGAGATGGATGGATGAATAAATGGATGAATAAATAAATGTGTAAATGGGTGAATGGAGATGGATGGATGGATGGATGGATGGATGGAGAAATGCATGGACAGACATGGATGGATGGATGGGGGGGATGGATGGATGGAGGAATGAGCAGAGGAATGGATGGATGGAACAATGGATAGATACGATAGATAGCTAGATAGCTAGATAGCTAGATAGCTAGATAGCTAGATAGCTAGATAGCTAGATAGCTAGATAGCTAAATAGATAGATAGATAGATAGATAGATAGATAGATAGATAGATAGATAGATAGATAGATAGATAGATAGATAGATAGATAGATAGATAGATAGATAGATAGTGGGTGGGTGGTGGTGGACAGATGGACAGGTGGACAGAAAGATTACTGTTCTAATTTTCTGATGCTGAATATGAAGAAAACAGACTAAATCTTGAGAAACTACACGGTGGACAATTCCTGACTCCAGATTAGCAGGCACATTCTGTGGATTTGATTAGGTCATCAAGGACCTTTGTTTGGACTCATTGTCAATCTCCAGTCATTAAGCTAAGAACCTTCTCTTTTTTCCTGTCCCCTCAGGCAAGAAAGAAGGAAAAGGTGTATAAAAGCAACTCTTCCTTCCATCCTTCCTTCCTTCCTTCCTCCCATCCTTCCTTCCTTCCTTCCTTCCTTCCTTCCTTCCTTCCTTCCTTCCTTCCTTCCTTCCTTCCTTCCTTCCTTCCTTCCTTCCTCCAGAAGCTGAAGCTGGAACTTTCTTCTCCAATTCCCCATAATACCTCTGGGCAGGAGAAGAATGACTGGTCCAAAATTCCTCAGTGAGCTCCCATGGATGAAGATGGCTTCGCAGTGGCCCTCCTCAATCATAGGTCAACATCTAAACCACCATTTTTGCTTAAGATTTGCTTAAAACTGCTTCCACTAACAAGTTATTTGAATAAGGTGTGCTTTCTCAACCTCCTGGGTAAGTGTTGGCGAACCTATGGCACGTGTGCCGTAGGTGGCACGCAAAACTGATCCATGTTGAATGCGTGGCCTTGCTGGCTCCTCGTCGCGTTCCTGCACTCAAAAATGCGCTGGCCAGCTGGCCATCACACGCGTGGTGCCGGCAGACCCTGGAAGTATGATGGTCCGTCGTGCATGCGCGAACCGGCACCCGGCCTTCCAAGTTGGCAGCACGCACATGCACAATGGATCGCTGCACTTCCGGGGTCGCCGGCACAGTGCCGCATGACGGCCAGCTGGCCGGAATGCGTTTGAATGCACAAATGCGACAGGAGCCGCCGAGGCTGCTCATTCAGCATGGGACGGTTTCGTGTGCCACTTCTGGCATGCGGGCCGGCACGCGAGAACGCAAAAGGTTCGCCAACACTATCTTAGGTGCAGAGGTGGTATTCAGCCAGTTTGGACCAGTTCACCCGAACCGGTAGCGGAAATTGCAGATGGGCCCCACCCGCCATAGCTGTATGCCATCCTATTTAAGGAACATTTTTGAGGCTGGGAGCATGCGCGGAAGGTGTGCACGGCAGCAAAGCGCATGCACAGAAGGCCGGACGCATGTATGGATACGTGCACACCTTTGCGAACTGGTAGGGAAAGTAGGTGCACCGGCATTTTAATTCCTGGGATGTCTCACCCAGCAAGTTGATATTTAAGTGGTTGTCCACTACGACTCCTAGATGTCTCTCAAATTTACAGCTGCTACGTTGGAGAAGCAGGATGCATTTAGAGCAGAAGGAAAAGCAGCTATTTATAAGATATCTAGGTCATTTCACCCTTAAGAATAAAGCAAGAGACTTCTTCAAAAGCAAGGAGGCAACTGCAATTGCTTGCACCCGTGGTATTTCCTGGTGAAATATTAGCATTATATTATTAACAGTTATTATTATTAACAAATATTAAGAGATTTGTCAAGTGGGGACATTCTTTTATACGTGTGTAAGTTCATTATGCAGCATGAACTTGCTTAAATATTCATCACTTTGTTAATGAACCGCATTCATTTTTAAGATGTGCAATCCGAGATGGCATTGAACATGATTTGATAATATTATAATTTGCTCATAATGGTGGAAAGGATGAGTACAGCGGAAATCATTATCTCTCTAAACATCCCGTGTTTCCTCCTGGCTAAAAAGCGGCTGTTTTACATTAGATCCCACATAGGGATCATAGATGAGCAACCTGGCCCAGCTTGGCACTCCTTTAGAAGAACAAGATGGTGGGCCGTAAGGCAAGAAGACACAGGTGAAGCTGGGGTGAGCTGATGGGGACAGGGCAGAAAGTTAACACAGGAGCGTTCTCCGATCTTGATAGAATATTTGTGATTCAGAGTTAAGCTGTGGAGTCCTTGGGGGTCCTTGGGGGTCTCTGGGATTTTTCATTGCCTTGTGGACGTTTCAAGACCCATCAGTCCTAAAAGGAATGGAGTTTTCTCTGTTTAAATACTGGTGGCTTGACCTGTCTTGGTAATTCCTTGATTAGGCTGTTGTTTAGGGTTAGCTCGGAGTGGGGTTTGTGGAGAGGAGGAGGAGGAGGACTGTGAGGTCATTGGTGCTCTCTGATTGTGGTGGTTTTAATATAATATAATATAACATAATATAATATAATATAACAACAGAGTTGGAAGGGACCTTGGAGGCCTTCTAGTCCAACCCCCTGCCCAGGCAGGAAACCCTACACCATCTCAGTCAGATGGTTATCCAACATTTTCTTGGAGCATTCACAACTTCTTCAGGCAAGTCGTTCCACTTATTGATTGTTCTAACTGTCAGGAAATTTCTCCTTAGTTCTAAGTTGCTTCTCTCCTTGATCAGTTTCCACCCATTGCTTCTTGTTCTACCCTCAGGTGCTTTGGAGAACAGCCCGACTCCCTCTTCTTTGTGGCAGCCCCTGAGATATTGGAACACTGCTATCATGTCTCCCCTAGTCCTTCTTTTCATGAAATTAGGCATACCCAGTTCCTGCAACCGTTCTTCATATGTTTTAGCCTCCAGTCCCCTAATCATCTTCGTTGCTCTTCTCTGCACTCTTTCTAGAGTCTCAACATCTTTTTCACATCGTAGCGACCAAAACTGGATGCAATATTCCAAGTGTGGCCTTTTCTTGTAGATGTTTCATTACCCAACGAGGTAACATCATCAGTGCTAGAAGGGAGTGGGGTTTGTGATAAGGAGGAGGAGGAGATGCGGGGAGGAGGATTGTGGGGTATTTGGTGCTGTCTGAGCTTGGTTGTTTCCTTGCAGACATTTCATTAACCAACTAGGTAATATCATCAGTGCTATGTTTATTTGTACGCTTGATAAAGCATTTGACACCCATGTGTCATACCAATATTTGTAGCTCAGGTTTGAACTGTGGGGTCTTTGGAGAATAGCTTGACCCTGTCAACTTGATTAAAGACCTGCAGGCTAAAACATATGAAGAACAGTTGCAGGATTTGGGCTTGGCCAGTCTAGAGAAAAGAAGAACTACGGGGGACATGATAGCAGGATTCCAGTATTTGAGAGGCTGCCACAAAGAGGAGGGGAGTCAACTTATTCTCCAAAGCACCAGAAGGCAAGACAAGAAACAATGGATGGAAACTCATCAAGGAGAGAAGCAACCTGGAATTGAGGAGAAACTTCCTAACAGTGAGGACAATTAACCAGTGGAACAACTTGCCTCCAGAAGTTGTGGATGCTTCATCACTGGAGGCTTTTAAGAAGAGACTGGACAGTCACTTGTCTGAAATGGTACAAGTTCTCCTGCTTGAGCAGGGGGCTGGACTAGAGGACCTCCAAGGTCCCTTCCAGCTCTATTCTGATTCTTTGCGGCAACCTCTCAAGTATTGGAAGACTGACAATAGAAGACTACAATAGAAGAATGGATATTGAAAGTTACTAACTTGGCTGAGATGGCTAAAATCTCAGCCTTTTTGAAAGACAATACGCAGGAAAGATATTTAATTGAATGGAAAAAATGGATTGATTATTTACAAAACAGATATCAGATTAAGAGATATCAGATTGCCTTTGAATAATTAGGATGTATTATTTTATATAATGGGGGGGTTAGGAAATGAAAAGATTTGGATGAGGTTAATTGGATTAGAAGGGAAAATTTTATTCTATGTTTGGTTTATGTATAACAATACCTTGTGATTGACCCGGGAAGCTGGGGCGGGGGGTGAAGGGAGGGGGGAAGGGGGTTTTGTGGTAGGGAGGGGGGGAAAGGGGGAAAATGTTTTTGTTTGTTAAAACTTTTTCAATAAAAAAAAAGAAGATGGGCATCATGTCAGCCCTAGTCCTTCTTTTTACCAGAATAGACATACACAATTCCTGCAACCGTTCTTCGTATGTTTTAGCCTTGTTTCTTTGGCTGTCCATACAGGTTCTCAGAGGTCTTCTCCAACTCTAGAGTTCAGATATATCAAAAATCTTCCTATCCTGCTTCTTCAGAGTTGAATTTTCCCTTCCTTAGCAGGTTACAGGGAACATTATTCCTTGCACTATTCTGATCTTTATACGGTTAGACACATGTCAGCACCTGAATATTTTTTCCAATTTGTTTTGGTACACTGAGCCGTACTTAACCAACTGCATTTTAGCTGAGATAGCGGCCAGTTTCTGTGGATACTTTATGGTTCAGTGTTTTGTGTCCACCCTGGAAAAAGGTGTCATTATTATTAGATTTCTTAAAATTAGATTTTTATTCCAATATATGTATACATATACATAGTCAGAGCACAGTCAGAGCATAATCAAGTACCCTGCCAACAGAAGTGCGTATAGTCAAGGCTCTGGTTTTCCCAGTTGCAATGGATGGCTGTGAAAGTTGGACCATAAGGAAGGCTGAGCGCCAAAGAATGGAGGCCTTTGAACTCTGGTGCTGGAGAAGACTCCTGCGAGTCCCTTGGACTGCAAGGCGATCCAGCCAGTCAGTCCTAGAGGAGATCAACCCTGACTGCTCTTTAGAAGGCCAGATCCTGAAGATGAAACTGAAATACTTTGGCCACCTAATGAGAAGGAAGGACTCACTGGAGAAAAGCCTAATGCTGGGAAAGATTGAGGGCAAAAGAAGAAGGGACGGCAGAGAATGAGGTGGCTGGATTGAGTCACTGAAGCAGTCAATGTGAGCTTAAATGGACTCCAGAGGATGGTAGAGGACAGGAAGGCCTGGAGGAACGTTGTCCATGGGGTCGCAATGGGTCGGACACGACTTTTTCAACTAACAACAACAAATACATAGTCAACTCAAGACAGTGAATATACCTAATATTGCTACTTCCTATTTTCTGCACAGCCATCACTCCATGAGGTGGACTTGGTTGAGAAAGAGAGATTGGTCCAAAGTCATCCTTCTAGCTTCCATGCCAGGTGATTCCTTCACCTGCCTCTGAGCAACCACACCAAAGTCTCTCTCTTATGTCATGATTCAGTTATTATGAAGGTAATCCCAGGAAGCGTGTTCTATAAATACAGATAGTCCTTGACATACAGCAGTTCATTTAGCGGCTGTTCAAAGATGCAACGGCACTGAACAAAGTGACTTACAATCGTTTTCCAGAGTTCCAACCTTTGCAGCATTTTTCTCAGGGTTACGTGAGCCAAATTCAGACACTTGGAAACTGGCATGTACTTAAGACAGATGCAGTATCCTGGGGTCATGTGATCCAGAGGTGGGATTCACATAATTTAACTACCAATTTGCCCAGCACCGAAAATGTGAGCGTTCACGCATGGGCTTTGCTCGCAAGCACGCCTTCCGTGCATACACCTGGCCTCAAAAATGTGCCTAAATAGACTTCCGGTGGTGCCACCTTCTTTGCTGAGTTCCTAATTAAGGGGCTCTGTACTGAACTGCGTAAAAGCCAGGAAAAAGCCGGCTTTAATCTCCTTCCCTGGATGAAAGGGAAAGATAAGAGCTGCAGGGGAGTGGTAGACCTCCCCAGGGGCTTTGTTTTTTATTAAGCAGAGTTCTGGGGGTCGAGTCCCATAAATAACCCTGCCAAGCTCCGACCTTCAGTGCGCTCCTGCAAAAGCAGGAAAAGAAGAAAGTGTCCATCTCTGCTAATTGTCTTATCTTTATGGATTTCTATAAGCAGACGGAATAAGCACGAGTGAACAACTACTGGATTGCAAGTATTTTTGATTTCCTGACTTCTACTCTTTTAAAAAGAGAAACTTTTTTTTCTTTGTTTTAACTGACTGTTTAAGATGGCGTCTGAAAGGAAGTGAAAGTATTGAAAGTTGCCAATTTGGCTGAGATGGCGAAGATATCAGCCTTTTTGAAAGACAATACGCAAGAAAGATACTTAAAGGAATGGGAAAAATGGATTGACTATATTCAAAGTAGATACAAGACTTAAGAGTTATCAGACTGTTTTTGAATGATTATGATGTATTATTTTTTATTGTTTTCGGGGGAAGTTAGGAATTGATGATTGTAGGGGTATAATTAAGTTGGGACGAAATTTTTTTAGCATATGTTTGTTTTATTTTTAATACCTTGTGCTCGTTCCGGGAAGTTGGGGGGGGAGGGGGGTTGTGAAGGGAGGGGGGAGGAGAGGTGGGGGGAAAGGGGGAAATTTTTTTTCTGTAAAACTTTTTGAATTAAAGAAAAAAAAATGTGCCTAAATAGAACAGCATAGAGCCGGGGGGAGGGATTTCTGCTACCGGTTTGGCTACCGGTTTGGCCAAACCGGTCTGAACCAGCTGAATGCCACCTCTGATGTGATCCCCTTTTGCGACCTTCTGACAATGGAAAAAGCAGATTCACTAAACAGCCCTGCTACTAGCGTAACAGCCGCAGTGATTCGCTTAACAAATTGTGGCAAGACAGGTCGTAAAATGGGGCAAAACTCACTTAACAACTGTCTCGCTTAGCAGCAGAAATTTGGAGCTCGATTAGGGTCATAAATCATGAACTGCCTGTATATAGCAGCTGTTAAAACCTAGGGATTTTGGAGGAGAGTCCAGGAGAAGGTCTGTACTGCCATTGTTCCTGCTCTATAGAACATCTTGACCCTACAACGAGCTCATCTCTAACCCTTCTGACCAGTGGTGAAATGTAAAATTTGTTACTATCGGTTCTGTGGGCATGGCTTGGTGGTGGTGGTGGTAATGTGACTGGGTGGGGGTGGCCAACTATTTATTTTATTTTATTTTTAAAAGCATTTTTTCTACAACCTCTTCGGCCGAAGAGATTGTAAAAAAATGCTTTTAAAAGGCTCTGATGATCCCAGCTGAGTTGCCTGATTGTCAGAGACTTTTCTTTTCTTTTCAAAGCATTTTTTCTACAACCTCTTCAGCCAAAGAGGTTGTAGAAAAAAATTCTTTTAAAAGGCTCTGACGATCCCAGCTGAGCCACGCGATCATCAGAAGCTTCTTTTTGTTTTTACTTTTAAAAGCATTTTTTTCGGCTGAAGAAAAAATGTTTTTAAAATTTAAAAAAAAATATCTGATGACCGTGTGGCTCAGCTGGGCATTGGGGGGGGGGGCAGGGATTTTTGCTACTAGTTCTCTGAACCACCTGCCACCATCGTTACTGGATCGGACGATCCGGTCCAAACTGGGAGCATTTCACCCCTGCTTCTGACTTCCCACAAGAGCTTAAAGACCTGGGACTGCCAGTTGGCATGGGGTTCCAATAGTAGGGTTTAGGCAGTGGTGGGATTCAAATAATTTAACAACAAGTTATCTGCTCTAATGACTGGATGGTGGGCGTGGCCATGGTGGGTGTGGCCATGGGTGTTTGACAAGCAGCATTCGGCCTCCTGCACCCCCCTGGGAGCAAAAACAGACCTCAGGGGGTGCTACCTTCCCATGCCCCATTTTGAGTCTAGTAGGCCTCCCTGCAGCCTCCTGGGAGCAAAAACGGACTGCAGGGGGGCCTGCTGCACTCCCTGTGCCTCATTTTGGGCCTAGTAGGCAGAGGTGAAATGCTCCCAGTTCGGACTGGATTGCGCGATCCGGTAGTGATGGGGGCAGGTATTTCGGAAAACCAGTAGCAAAAATTCCTGCCCCCTCCCACCACCCACGCCTCGCTGTTCCTCTTCTCTGTCCCTGAAACTCTCGGTGGTGATATAGCTGCAAACGGCCTTAAATGACTGCCGCGGCACTTCAAAGGGCCGCACGACAGCTGATCAGCGCTGTAGGCGGCTAGTAGACCAGTGCCTTTATTTTTAAAGAAAGTAGACTGGTGCCTGCCAAAAAAAAGCAGTTAGTAGATCGGTGCCTCTATTTTTATTTATTTATTTATTTACATTTATATCCCGCCCTTCTCCGAAGACTCAGGGCAGCTTACATTGTGTAAGGCAATAGTCTCATTCTATTTGTATATTTATATACAAAGTCAACTTATTGCCCCCCAACAATCTGGGTCCTCATTTTACCTACCTTATAAAGGATGGAAGGCTGAGTCAACCTTGGGCCTGGTGGGACTCGAGCCTGCAGTAATTGCAGGCAGCTGTGTTTAATAACAGGCTATCTTACAGCCTGAGCCACACTGTGGCCCTTTATTTTTAAAGAAGGTAGACCGGTGCCTCCCAAAAAAAGGCAATTAGATCGGTGCCTCTATTTTTAAAGAAGGTAGACTGGTGCCTGCCAAAAAAAGGCAATTAGTAGATCGGTGCCTCTATTTTTAAAGAAGGTAGACTGGTGCCTGCCAAAAAAAGGCAATTAGTAGATCGGTGCCTCTAGTTTTAAAGAAGGTAGACCGGTGCCTGCCAAAAAAAGGCAATTAGTAGACCGGTGCCTCTATTTTTATAAAAGATAGACCGGTGCGCTCCCAAGTTTTGTATACTTTATTATTTTTATTATTTATTATTATTGGCCATGCCCATTCAGTCACCTGACCACCAAGCCACCCCCACCAATTAAGCGATGCCCACAGAACCGGTAGGGAAAATTTTTAGATTTCACCCCTGCTAGTAGGCCTCCCCGAAGCATCCTGGGAGCAAAAATGGGCCGCAGAGGGGCCGCACGGCACCCACCTGTGTCCCATTTTGGGCCTAGTAGGCCTCCCTGCATTTATCTGAGAGCCAAAACAGGGGGTGTGGGGACTCCTGGAAGGGGCAGGGTGGGGCCAGCCAGGAATTTAACAACCAGTTTGCCTAAACCGGCCCAAACCGGCTGAATTCCACCACTGGGTTTAGGATCTCCTGCTTGGGTGGAGGATTTGACATTAGGGGTGATTGGAAGATTAATAACAGTTCCTATCTCCCCTCCTTCTCCATCTACTCCCTCCTTCCCCATTTTTTAGTTGTCGCTGAGGATGGAGATCTTTATAGCATTTTATTTATATCGTCTGTAGATTTTTTTAAAAAAAATAGCTTTATCTTTTTAAGTCGCCAAGAGTTCTCCATGATAAGATAGGTAGCCAATAAATTTAACCCTGGAAAGGGTGCGCAACTTGGGCGTTCTCCTGGATGGGTAGTTGTCCTTTGAAGATCACCTGACGACCGTCTCCAGGAGAGCTTTTCATCAGGTTCGACTGATTCGCCAGTTGCGCCCCTTCCTCGACCGGGATGCCCTATGCACGGTCACTCATGCTCTGGTTACCTCTCGCTTAGACTACTGCAATGCTCTCTACATGGGGCTCCCCTTGAAGAGCACCCGGAGGCTCCAGCTGGTCCAGAATGCAGCTGCGCGGGTGATAGAGGGAGCCGCTCGTGGCTCCCTTGTGACACCACTCCTGCGCAGGCTGCACTGGCTACCTGTGGTCTTTCGGGTGCACTTCAAGGTGCTGGTTACTATCTTTAAAGCACTCCATGGCTTAGGGCCGGGTTATCTATGGGACCGCCTACTGCTACCGATTGCCTCCCACCGACCCGTGCGCTCTCACAGAGAGGGACTCCTTAGGGTGCCGTCTGCCAGGCAATGTCAGCTGGCGACCCCCAGGGGAAGGGCCTTCTCTGTGGGGGCCCCTACCCTCTGGAATGAACTTCCCACAGGACTTCGCCAACTCCCTGACCTTTGAATCTTTCGCCGCGAGCTGAAGACCTATTTGTTCACTCGCGCAGGACTGGCATAGGATTTTAGATTTATATGGTTTTTAATTTTTGAATGGGTTTTATGATTTTAAATTTCTTTTAATCTTGGCCAATTTGAATAAGTTTTTTAATAGTATTTTATATTGTATTTATATTATTGTCTATTTTATCTGGCTGTGAACCACCCTGAGTCCTTCGGGAGAAGGGTGGTATAAAAATCTAAATAAATAAATAAATAAATAAAATAATAAATAAACATTAAATAAATAAGATGGGGCAGTTTGCAACTAGCGGGGTCCTTGGTGCTCTGTGAACTTGGCGGCTTTCTTGCATGCATTTCATGACCCAACTAGGTGACATCATCAATGCTAGAAGGAGGTGAGGTTTGAGGAAAGATGGAGGAGGAGGAGGAGGAGGAGGAGGAGGAGGAGGAGGAGGAGGAGGACTGTAGAATCCTTGGTGCTGTCTGAGCTTGGTTGTTTTCTTGCAGGCATCTCATTGCCGAACTAGGTAACATCATCAGTGTTAGAAAGGAGTGGGGTTCTTCTCTTTTAATAAGCCAGTCAGGCGTTCTCTGTCAGTGGGAGTATTCTTCTTGTTCCTTGATCAGGCTGTTATTTATTTTTGATTGTCAACTGACAATTGACAATTTTTGATTATCTGATTGTCAGTTCCTTGACTGGGGTATTGTTTGCAATTTTATATTACCAGAGTTTCCAACAGTCTACACGAACTCTGATCTTATGGGCTTTTTTTTTTTGTCTTCCAAGGTTAGCATTACCTCCCATTCCACTGTAGGTCCACCTGAGCTTATAATACCGCTTTTCTAGTTTTTTCCTAAGGGCAGCTAACATCCTTGAACAGAATTGATTTCCACCACAATTCTTCTTGGTTTGAGATCAAAGGCCACTTTTGTTGGATGCAGACCAAAAAAAAAAAAACCTAACACATTTTTGGGCCATCGTTAAAAACAATGATAATAGTTGCGTAGAGCAAGTCAAATATTATTACTTTTTTTTTCTTTCCATTCATTCTTTGTAATAGAAACTGCAAGACCTGCATTTGCAGGGTGACCAGAGATAAAATAATAATCATAAGTTGGTATCTCCATTGATTGTTGAGCACAAACCAATTTCTCAATTTCGCTTCTCAAGGAAAGAGCAGCGATTTTAGCGTCATCTGAAGCGGCAGAGCTGAAAGGTCACCAGATTTAACCCCCTGCACAGCGTAGCCATCCAAATTAAAGCTTTCGATAGTGATTGCAGCCCAATCTACTTCCTACCTGGACGGGTTGCGTTGGACCTCATTAATTGGTGCTGTCTCAAATAATTAAAACTTGGTCTCTGCAGGGCGTAAAAGAAACAAAGCAGCCACAGGTGAAATCGCCATGAATGGTAGAAATGGCTGGATTTCAAATCCAGGTACTTTTGTTTTTTTGCATTTATATCCCGCCCTTCTCCGAAGAGTCAGGGCGGCTTACACTATGTTAAGTGTTATGTATTCTTGTATATACCTTTAAATATTTGGGCGGGAAATCAGCACGTTGCTGATTGGACGAAGCCGCCAGTAGAACTGTATAAAAGGAGAGGTTTTTCCCCCAGCCAGTTGCTGGGTTCACCATATATTAAAGAGCTGTTGTCACTACCCTGGTCTCCAGCCTCGTTACTTCCAGAACTTAACACTGGCGACGAAGGTGGGATCTCGAGGCTAAGGAGAACCAGAACCGAGCTGAAGCACGATAGACCCGAACCCAGCAACACAGGGCAGAAAAACGGAGATGGCCAGTTACACTCCGCCCGCACCGTTTGACCCGGCTAAAGAGAAATGGGGAACGTATATGACCCGTTTCGAAAGCTTTCTAGAAGCTAACGAACTGCAAGGAGTTCCAGATAACCGCAAAAGGGCTTATTTCTTAAGCCACTGTGGTCCGGAGGTCATTGATATCGCGGAAGCCCTGGCAGAGCCAACGCCGTTACAATCGGTGTCGTGGCCAACTCTACAGACTTTACTAAAAAACCGCCGCTGCGCCGTCCAAATACGTGCGGCGGTTTGAATTCGGAGGCGAAGGCAGATGGAGGCGAATCCATCGGTGACTACATGGCGCCCTAAGAAAGCGTCCAAGGACTGCGGATACGCGACCTGGGCGAGGTGCTCCTCGAGCAACTCATCCGAGGTCAAAGACATCCGTTTGCGGCGGCGGCTGCTAGCAAAGAGCAACCTAACGCTGGCCACGCTCTGGGCGAAGCCAGAGCACATGAAATGTCCACCCAAGCGGCGGAGACACTGCAAAGCCTGTCCACCAAAGGCGGCGAAGCCAACCCCAGTGCACCAGGAGGAGGTTCAGACCGAATCCGGCGGTGAAGATGAGGAAGGGTCTGCCGAACCGAGAAAGCGACAAAGGGGACCGAGGCGAATGCGGAAGCTGCGGGGGTCAACACCAGCGCCAACGCTGCAAGTTTAAGGGCGCGACATGTCGGCGGTGTGGGAAGAAAGGGCACCTAGCTCAAGTTTGTCGAGCGGCCCAACCTTCCGCCGAAAATTCAAATCGGCCAATCAGGCGCGGAATCGGCAAGGCGACCGCGATTGGCTCAAACAAAAAGCGGATTCAAACCAAACAACTGTGGTCATAGGCGCGCCTCGACCAGTGGAGAAGAAGATCTTCACCAAACCAAAAATAGAGAATGCGGTGCCGGCTTGAAGTAGACACGGGATCAGCGATCACCATCATGTCCTGGGACACTTTGGCGAAGTCACTGCCGTCAGTCGCGGCGCCACCTGCAAGCACAAGCGGCTACGAGTCCACGACTACCAGGGAATCGCATCCCTGTTCGAGGACCACCTCCGTCCGAGTCGAGTCGGACCACACAAGAAGACCCTGCCCATCACGATCGTCGAAGGACCCTGCCCAGTCTGTTGGGACTAGACTGGTTTCGTGCCCTGGGCATGGGGTGACTGGCATCTACAAGTGACTGTAACCTGAAAGACATTCTCTTTAACGAGTTCGAAGATGTCTTCAAGGACTGCCTGGGCAAGTACAAGGGACCCCTATTTCCTTCAACTTAGACCCCCAGGTAGCTCCCATTAGGCTTAAGGCGAGGAGGGTCCCTTTTGCCCTAAAACCAAAAATCGATAAGGAGCTAGATAAGCTCATAAATCAGGGGATTTTGGTGCCAGTCGGTCACGCAAAGTGGGAGGCGTAATCGTCACCCAATAAAACCAGACGGGTCAATTAGAATTTGCGCTGACTACAAGGCGGCGCTTAACAAAGCCTTACAGAAAAGCGCTTACCGGTTCCGTGGTGCAACACTTGCTGCACTCTTTGGGGCAAGGCAAGTCTTTGCAAAGTTAGACTTGGCCCAAGCCTACCAACAACTGCCCGTGAGCGCCCGCTGGCGAAGCCCAAGCGATTGTAACGCACAGGGGGCCTTCAAGTGCACCCGATTGCAATTTGGGGTGAGTGTGGCACCAGGGCTGTTCAAAACCTAATGGAACGACTTCTGCAAGGGCTCCCAGGGTAGTTCCCTACTTGATGATGTCCTAATTTCAGGGAAAACATAGAGGAATTGGGGAGGCGTTTAAGAAAGGTTCTGGGCATTTTCGGACAGCGGATTAAAGTCAAGGTAAACAAATGCCAGATAGGGTCGAATCCGTCGATTTCTTGGGCTACGGATAGACAAGAAGAATTCACCCACTGAGAGCAAGGTCAAGGCAATTAGAAGGCTCCAGCGCCCAAAAACAAAGCAGAGCTGCAGGCATTCCTGGGGCTAGTGAATTTTCTGGCGGTCTTTTTAAAGAACAAAGCGACCGTTGCTGAACGCTGCATAGGCTCTTAGGAAAAATACTGTTTGGTCTTGGGAAAGTCGGAAAATAGGGCTTTGAAGCAGTAAAAACCTGCTCTCAAGTGATAGCCTGCTCATCCAATATCATAACTCATTACCCTAGTGCTGGTTTGCGATGCCTCCCCTTATGGGGTGGGGCTGTACTCAGCCATAGACTTCCAAAGCGGCACAGAAGCCCCTATAGCTTTTACTCTAGAGCGATGTCCTCCCAGAGAGGAACTACAGCCAATTAGATAAAGAAGCACTAGCCATTGTGTCAGGGTGAAAAATTCCACGAATATGTCTTTGGGCGGATTTTGAAATCGTGACTGACCACAGACCGCTACTAGGGATACTGGCTGGCGACCGCCCAACGCCTGTGGCACTTTCGCCACGCTTGACCGATGGACTATTTTCTTGGCCGCTTATTCTACAAGCTGCAGCATCGACCAGGAAAGAAGTGGGGCATGCAGACGCGTTAAGCAGATGCCCACTACCAGGGGCGATCGAAGACCCCACTCCGGGGACGCCCATCCTGCTTATTGACTCTTTGGACTCTGGCCCAGTCACATCTAAGGAAGTGGCTCGGGCATCATACCGGGACATTATGTTAAGGACTGTACTCGGTTGGGTACAAGAGGGTGGCCCGCTGCGAGCGAGCAGTTCAAGAATTTGTTAAAAAGCGTGATGAGCTCTCGGCTCAAGGGGTGCCTGTTATGGGGTGATCGTGTGGTAATTCCTGATAAATTAAGGGAAAGGTATTGGACCTCCTCCACGAGGTCACCCAGGGATCGTAAGGATGAAGGGGCTAGCTAGAAGCTATGTGTGGTGGCCACTCATGGATTCAGAGATTGCTGAGAGGGTAGGGAAATGCCAGGCTTGCCAAGAGTCAGACCTCTACCCCAACAGCCCCAGTCAGAGAATGGGAAAAACCCCAAGGGCCCTGGTCAAGAATACACATTGATTTTGCTGGCCCTTTCCATGGCCAAACTTTCCTAGTGGTTGTCGATGCATTCTCTAAATGGTTGGAGATCATACTCATGAAATCCACCACGGCCGAGGCAGTAATCGCAGCCCTCGCCACCTATTCGCAACTCACGGGTTGCCGGACACTCTGGTGTCCGACAATGGCCGCAATTCACGGCAGCCCAGTTTGAAGAATACTTGGCAGAGGAGGGCATCCGACATGCCCTCTCGCCTTTCCACCCTCGTCGAATGGCCTTGCAGGCGTTCCGTCCGGGCGCTAAGGAGGCATTGTCAAGGCACAAGCCAGGCGACTGGCAAACAAAGATAGACTTCTTTCTGGCCGTTCAGCACAGAACCCCAAGCACTGCTACAGGCAGAAGCCCAGCCGAATTACTGATGGGACGGAAACTCCGGTGCCCACTTGACCGTTTGAATCCCATTACACCAGAGGGTTACAAGGGAAATAGACAAAACAAGGGAAATGAGCATAGGCGACCGGTGTGGGCCCGCAACTATGGGGCGGCCCAAGTTGGCTCAGGGCAAATAATAAAACAACCGGCCCAAAGTCATACTTGGTGAATTACAAGACAACCGAGTATGGGCGCCACATAGATCAGATAAGGAGCGAATAACTGAACAAACTAAGCCACAGGAAACAATTTATGACCCTCCTTATTTGAACCCACAGCTGACCATGACCGGGAGGCGCAAGACTTAGCTGAGGTCCCGGAGGTCCAGCGGCGCCATCAGGTTCGAGGAAAACA
This sequence comes from Ahaetulla prasina, assembly GCF_028640845.1. Classification (NCBI taxonomy): domain Eukaryota; kingdom Metazoa; phylum Chordata; class Lepidosauria; order Squamata; family Colubridae; genus Ahaetulla; species Ahaetulla prasina. The sequence continues at coordinate 6,028,164 of NC_080541.1, forward strand.
GCAGGAAAATTACAAAAGTAATCCAGGGCGGATGGCCAAGAAAAAGAATCTGCAATAATCCAGGGCCCGATGGCCTAGAGAAAGAGCTGGGAGGAAAACAGACCCTCCGACCAGCTCAAAACACCACCAGAACTGAACCGCGCAGGTCTGAAAGAACTAGGAGGCATGGGTTATTTGCGTGACTACGTCAAAAAATAACATGTAAATAAAATGCAAATAGAGGCAAAGTGTTTTCTGGGAGGGGAGGAGTGTTATGTATTCTTGTATATACCTTTAAATATTTGGGCGGGAAATCAGCACGTTGCTGATTGGACGAAGCCGCCAGTAGAACTGTATAAAAGGAGAGGTTTTTCCCCCAGCCAGTTGCTGGGTTCACCCTATATTAAAGAGCTGTTGTCACTACCCTGGTCTCCAGCCTCGTTACTTCCAGAACTTAACATTAAGCAATAGTCTTCATCCATTTGTATATTATATACAAAGTCAACTTATTGCCCCCAACAATCTGGGTCCTCTATCCAATCTAGGTACTGGATGTAAATGAACCAAGACTTTGTCTTCTGAACTTGCAATTCTATGCAAGACTGAGCAAAGCTCAGTGTGTGTGTGTGTGTGTGTGTGTTTGTGTGTGTGTGTGTGTGTGTGTGTTTGTGTTTGTGTGTCTGTATGTGTGTGTGTGAGAGAGTGTGTGTGTGTGAAGATCTATACAGTTGGGAAGGATCAAGGAAACAATTGCAGTCTTGCCTAACACAATATTTCTCAATCTCGACAGTTTTAAGACATGAGTACTTCAGTTCCCAGAATTCCCCAGCCAGCACACACCTCAATTAATCAATCAATCAATCAGAATAGAGCTGGGAGATCTTTGAGTCCAACTCTGTGGACTCTGTGGCTCAGACTGCTAAAATAGTCTGTTATTAACAGCAGCTGCTTGCAATTACTGCAGGTTCAAGTCCCACCCGGCCCAAGGTTGACTCAGCCTTCCATCCTTTATAAGGTAGGTAAAATGAGGACCCAGATTGTTGGGGGCAATAAAGTTGACTTTGTATATAAATATACAAATAGGATGAGACTATTGCCTTACACAATGTAACCTGCCCTGAGTCTTTGGAGAAGGGCGGGATATAAATGCAAATAAAAAAAAAAACTACCTGCTCAAGCAGGAAACCATGTATCAGTGATGGCGAAGCTTTTAGGCACCAAGGGCCCAAAGTGCACACACATGCCCAAACTGTAAGGCATGGGTGGATGTGCATGTACCCGTACATGCGCCCGGGCCCTGCCCAGATTACAATGTGCACAGCCTGCACATGTGTGGAAGAGCCCCAAAGACCAGCTGGCCAGCAGGAGGCATGTGCACATGCATCTCAGAGACCCGAAACAGAGCTGGAGTGAGGGCGGGAATGCCCACAGAGAAGGCTCTGTGTGTGCCACCTCTGGCATGCATGCAATAAGTTCACTCTATACCATTTATTTATTTATTTATTTATTTATTTTATTTATTTTTCAAATTTATATACCGCCCTATCTTCCTAAGGACTCAGGGCGGTTCACAGGCAGTTAAAATACATATAAATACAGATTAAAAAACAATTAAAAAACTTATTCTATTGCCCCAAATTTAAAATAGTATAAATAATAAAAAACCCTTAAAACCCATAACTTTAAAATCTAATCCAGTCCCGCGCAGATAAATAAGTGTGTTTTAAGCTCGCGACGAAAGGTTCGGAGGTCCGGAAGTTGGCGAAGTCCTGGAGGAGTTCGTTCCAGAGGTGGGAGCCCCACAGAGAAGGCCCTTCCTGGGTGTCGCCAGGCGGCACTGCCTAGCTGGCGGCACCCTGAGGTCCCTCTCTGTGAGAGCGCCTGGTCGGTGAGAGGTATTTGGTAGCAGTAGGCGGTCCCGTAAATAGCCCGGCCCTATGCCATGGGCGCTTTAAAGATTGTCACCAGCACCTTGAGCGCACCGGAAGGCCACAGGTAGCCAGTGCAGTCTGCACAGGATAGGTGTAACACAGGGAGCCACGAGGGCTCCCTCTATCACCCAGCTGCATTCTGAACTAACTGGAGCCTCCGGATGCCCCTCAAGGGAGCCCCATGTGAGAGCATTGCAATAATCCAGGCGTAGCGAGGCGTGGTGACCGTGCATAAGGCATCCCGGTCTAGAAAGGCGCAACTGGCGCACCAGGCGAACCTGGTGGAAAGCTCTCCTGGAGGCGGCCGTCAAATGATCTTCAAAAGACAGCCGTTCATCCAGGAGAAGCATGATGCACACCCTCTCCATCGGGGCCAGTGACTCGCCCCAACAGTCAGCGAGGACTCAGCTGACTGTACCGGGATGCCGGCATCCACAGCCACTCTGTCTTGGAAGGATTGAGCTTGAGCCTGTTTCTCCCCATCCAGACCCGTCGGCTTCCAAACACCGGGACAGCACTTGATAGCTTCATTGGGGTGGCCGGTGTGGAATACAGCTGGGTGTCATCAGCGTACAGCTGGTACCTCACACGAAGCCACTGATGATCTCACCCAGCGGCTTCATATAGATGTTGAACAGAAGGCGAGAGAATCGGCCCCTGCGGCACCCACAAGTGAGGCGCCTCGGGCCGACCTCTGCCCCCTGTCAACACCGTCTGCGACCGGTCGGAGAGATAGGAGGAGAACCACCGATCGGTGCCTCCCACTCCCAATCCCTCCAACCGGCGCAGCAGGATACCATGGTCGATGGTATCGAAAGCCGCTGAGAGGTCTAATAGGACCAGGACAGAGGAACAACCCCTATCCTGGCCCTCCAGAGATCATCCTGCGCGACCAAAGCCGTCTCCGTGCTGTAGCCGGGCCGGAAACCGGACTGGAATGGGTCTAGATAGACAGTTTCATCCAGGTGCAGGGGAAACTGATATGCCACCATACTCTCTACAACCTTCGCATGAGCGGGTTGGAGACCGGACGATAATTACCTAAGACAGCCGGGTCCAGGAGGCTTCTTGAGGAGGGCCTCACCACCGCCTCTTTCAAGGCGGCCGGAAAGACTCCCTCCAACAAGGAGGCACTCGTAATCGCCTGGAGCCAGCCTTGTGTCACCTCCTGAGTGGCCAGCACCAGCCAGGAGGGGCACGGGTCCAGTAAACATGTGGTGGCATTCAGCCTACCCAGCAACCTGTCCATGTCCTCGGGAGCCACAGGGTCAAACTCATCCCAGAAAATGTCACCAAGACCACCCTCAGACGCCTCATCTGAATCGTCGCAGACGATTTGAGACAAGCGGCTGTAGAGGCTCTTCTTAAAAACTTCCTGTGATGGAACACCCACAATGTCTGAAGCTAAGCTGGTCCACTGGTTGTGTCGTGTCCCACTCCCCCTCCAACGACCGGGTCCGGGAAGTCTGTATCAAGCCTCTGCAGCTTTGCCAAATTCCTTCCAGGTTTCTCAGGGCAGGCAGGAGTCCAAGTTGTGACTTCAGCAAACTAGATGAGACTTTGCTTGACTCAAGGTTGGAATGCCACAAGCAGGTCCTTTATATAGGCTGTGAGGTGTGGCTCCATGACTCAGCATTTATCCAGGCCTGCCCCTCCCTTCCTTCTGCTGGCGTCGCCTCTCAGATCTCCGGAAGCGAGGATCCTCCCACTGTGAATTCTCTTCAGCTGGATCTGCTGTCATTAATTCCAGCACGTGGCTGGCTCCCTGTTCACACGCTGTAGTAGTGAGGTTTGTTTGTTCATTCCTGACATCCTGTCCGGGCATGGGGCCAGGGCCGGGGGCTGGAGGTATGACAGGCCGTTCATCTTCATTATCAGACTCTGAGTCTGATAACAGGCCCGGGTGTAGACAGGAGGGGCCCGGCTGAGGAGAGGAGGGAGGACGAGACACAACAGGTTGATTGTTCTTAAGAAGTTTCTCTCCTTAACTTTAAGGATTTTAATTTTAATGTGAGTTTAAGTTCAAAACCTCAAAGACAGAGAACATAGAATAACAGAGTTGGAAGTAACCTTGGAGGTCTGCCAATCCAACCCCCAGCTCAAACAGGAGACCCTATATCATTTCAGACAAATGGTTGTCCAATCTCTTCTTAAAAACCTCCAGTGATGGGGCACCTACACCATTTTTTTTTTTTGAAAAAAATTATTAGATTTAAAAACAAAAACAATGGAAATTGCTCCACATCTCTGGTTTCTAACATTTACGTCAAGTTCAAGCTACTATACTATATATTCCTCAGCCTATATACAAATTTACATATCTCCTAATTCCTTATATATCAAGTATATACTATATTACTACTACTCCTACAACTATATACATATTTTATAAATCTATTATACTCTCACAAGTACAATATACATTATTTATTTATTTATTTTATTTATTTGTTTCAATTTCTATACCGACCTTCTCCCGAAGGACTCAGGGCGGTTTACAGCCAATTTAAAACAACATGAATATACACAAAGATAAATTTTAAGAAAAAAATAAAAGATAAACATAATTAAAAAATAATTTTAAAATTTGGCGCAACAAATTAAAACAATCCTAAAAACTTCATAAAACCCCCACTAAAATTTCATTAGGCTAGCCCCACACGATGGAATAAAAAGAGTCTTCAGCTCACGGCGGAAGGTCCGAAGGTCGGGGAGTTGACGCAACCCTGGAGGCAGCTCATTCCAGAGGGCAGGAGCCCCCACAGAGAAGGCCCTCCCCCTGGGGGCCGCCAGTCGACATTGTTTGACTGACGGCACCCTAAGGAGGCCCTCCCTGTGGGAGCGCACAGGTCGATGGGAGGCAATTGGTGGCAGTAGCGGTCTCGTAAGTATCCCGGTCCTATGCCATGGAGCGCTTTAAAGGTGATAACCAACACCTTGAATTGCACCCGGAAGACCACCGGCAGCCAGTGCAGCCTGCGCAGGATTGGTGTTACATGGGAGCATCGTGGTGCTCCCTCTATCACCCGCGCAGCCGCTTTCTGGACCAGCTGGAGTCTCCTGGTGCTCTTCAAGAGGAGCCCCATGTAGAGATCGTTGCAGTAGTCCAGGCGGGAAGTGACAAGGGCATGATTGACCGTGCATAGGGAATCCCGGTCCAGGAAGGGACGCAACTGGCGAATCAGGCACACCTGATAAAAAGCTCCCCTGGCGACGGCCGTCAAATGATCTTCTAGAGACAGCCAATCATCCAGGAGAACGCCTAAGTTGTGAACTCTCTCCCTGGGGGCCAATGATTCGCCCCCAACAGCCAGCGATGGAATCAGCTGGCTGTACCGGGTTGCCGGCATTCACAGCCACTCCATCTTGGAGGGGTTGAGCTGAAGCCTGTTCTTCCCCATCCAGGGGATACATTTATATACATTTATATACATTTCCAGACATTCATTATCTCTTGTTTTTTGGCATTCTTCCTCCTCTCAAGCCATTCGTAGAATTTATTCCAGACCTCATAGTACCTTGATTCGCTTTTATCTTTGAGTTCTGAGTAAGTCTCTCCATCTCTGCACAGTTGTAGATTTTGTTTATTACTTCTTCTTCTGAGGGTATTTCTTTACACTTCCATTTTTGAGCAAATGTTAATCTTGCCGCGGTTAATATATGCAATGTTAAGTAGGTAACATTTTTATCCTATTTGCCATCCATCATGCCCAATAAGAAAAATTCTGGTTTGACCTCTAGTTTGACCATTAACATCTCTTCTAACCAGCTTCTTATTTGCTGTCAGAATTTTTTTGCTTTTTGGGATTCCGTGATAGTGATAGTATGATCCTAACTCAGTTTCACATTTCCAACAAATTGGAGAATATTTTTTACTAATTTTTGCCAATCTTGTGGGTGGGAGGGGGCACCTAAAACTTTTGAAGACAAGCCATTCTGCTGATTAATGTTCTCACGGTCACCAGGACGAGAAGTTTAGTCTTCAGAGCTTTCGGACTCATACTGGAACCCATCCTCTCTCTCATCACTCACCAAGTTCTCTGAGGATGGGCTCCAACACATGTCCAAATGTTCAGAAGACTAAATCTCTGGTCCCAGTTACCGACCCAAACTAGATCCTGCAGACCTTGTACCATTTCAGGCAAATGGTTGTCCTGTCTTTTCTTAAAAGCTACAAGTGCTAAAACACCCACAACTTCTGAAGGCCGGCTGTTCCACTGGTTGATAGTTCTCACCGTTAGGAAATTTCTCCTTAGTTCTAGGTAGCTTCTCTCCTTGGTTAGTTTCTATCTATTGTTTCTTGTCCTGCCTTCAGGTGCTTTGGAAAATAGGTGTCCCCCTCCAGTGGTGGGATTCAAATAATTTAACAGCCAGGTCTCTGCCCTAATGACCAGCTGAGTAGGCATGGCTCGGTGCAATTCAAGGTGTTGGTTATCACTTTTAAAGCGCTTCATGGCTTGGGACCGGGATATTTATGGGACCGCCTACTGCCACAAATAGCCTCCCATCGACCTGTGCGCTCTCACAGGGAGGGCCTCCTCAGGGTGTCATCAGCCAAACAATGTCGGCTGGTGGCCCCCAGAGGGAGGGCCTTCTCTGTGGGGGCTCCTGCCCTGTGGAATGAGCTACCTCTGGGGCTACGCCAACTCCCTGACCTCCGGACCTTTAAGCGCGAGCTCAAGACTCTCTTATTTCATCAGGCAGGGGTGGCCTAATTGCAATTTTAATATGGGTGGTTTTTATTAGGGTTTATTTAATAATCTCATTTTGGAGTTTTAAAATTTATTGGCCTATTTGAATTAGATTTTTAAAATTGCTTTTAATGTATGTGATGTGTTTATTTTACCTTGGCTGTAAACCGCCCTGAGTCTTCGGAGAAGGGCGGTATAGAAATATGAAAAATAAATAAATAAATAAATAAATAAATAAATAAATAAATAAATAAATAAATAAATAAATAAATAATGTGGCCGTGTAGGTGTAGCCAACTCAACGTCACTCACATTGATGGGTGCTTTGCCTTAGTTGTTACGATGTAATAAGGATTAACCAGAGAGGCAGTTTCTGTAAGCAGGGCAATAAAGATTAGGCTAGAAACATCAAAATGTTTCCTTCCTGACTTCCTTACAGGATTAGCCCTGTAAAGTGGAAAAAAAACCAAAATAAGATTTCTTCCAATAACCGGTTCTCCGAACTGCTTAGAAAGTTAACATCCGGTTCTCCCGAATAGGTGCGAACTGGCTGAATCCCACCACTGCCCCCCTCCCTCTTCTTTGTGGCAGCCCCTCAAATATTGGAAAACTGCTGATTACAATTCTGATTTCAACTGCTGATTGCACACGACTGATTTGATTCAGGCAATTCACCTTCTCAATTCCTTCGCTAGGAGTGCAACAGGTTTTATTGCGTGCCTCTGATTGCAAATTCTACGCAGACCTAGAATTCATGTACACTTACGCAATAATTGATCTATTTGTTTCCCAGCCTCTTGGAATAGATTCCTTCAGGAAAAAAAAAAATCTTAATAAAAATCCACCTTGTTCATCTTTGCTTCCTTAATCCAGCATTCCACTTCTTTAGTTGCGTGACTCGATCATTGCTATTAAGAGTTAAAAAAATAAAATAAGAATGAACCCCTGAAGATTTGCCAGCTGGCTCAACAGCTTGTCTCTCGTGCCTCTGATATGCTGATAAGCACATTTTCAGATTTAATAATTAGTAGACCTCTTTTTTTCCCCCTTCCTCATAATGATCAGCGAGCCTACTGAAAAAGTTAATCCTTTCTGATAGAAGAGAATATCTGTAGCTCAACGTTGAACTGTGGGGTCCTTGATGTTTGTTTTTTTAATTTGAATTTATATCCCGCCCTTCTCCGAAGACTCAGGGCGGCTTACAATGTGTAAGGCAATAGTCTTCATCCATTTGTATATTATATACAAAGTCAACTTTCATTGCCCCCAACAATCTGGGTCCTCATTTTACCTACCTTATAAAGGATGGAAGGCTGAGTTAACCTTGGGCCTGGTGGGGCTTGAACTTTCAGTAATTGCAAGCAGCTGTGTTAATAACAGACAGACTTAGTCCGTTGAGCCACCAGACGCTCACCAGAGCCACCAGAGCAATCAATGTTCTCCGAAATTGATTGTTTCTTTGCAGCCATTTCATCATTGAAATAGGTAACTGAGTAGTTTGCTGGTCAAAGGTGGGATTCACATATTGTAGCAACCAGTTTGCCCAGCACTGGAAATGTGAGTGTATATGCTGTCCATACATGCATGCTGCGTCACAAAACACGGCAATTTGCTCGCATGCGCCATCTGCACAATTGTGCAACATCATACAACACGGCAATTCACTCATGCGCACTGTCCGCATATGTATGCAGCATCAAAAACACAGCGATATAGGACGAGATTGCAGCTGGGTGGGTGGGTGGGGGGTCGCCACTACCAGTTCGCCTGAACCGGTCCGAACTGGCTGAATACAACCTCTGGCGCTGGTGATATTACCTAGTTGGGTAATGAAATGTTTGCATGTTTAACATTTAAATGTTTAACATTTTAAACATTTGCAATGTTTAACACACAAAATCATCTATTGCAATATCCTTCCTGTAAATGACTACTTCCGCTTCAATCGCAATATTACAAGAGCAAAAAATAGATTCAAGCTTAATGTCAACCGCTTCAAACTTGATTGCAGAAAATATGACTTCTGCAACAGAGTTGTTAATGCTTGGAACTCATTACCTGACTCTATAGTCTCTGTTCAAAATCCCAAAACCTTCAACCAAAAATTCTCTACTATTGACCTCACCCCATTCCTGAGAGGACTATAAGGGGCGTGCATAAGAGCACAAAAGTGCCTACCGTTCCTGTCCTATTGTTCCCGTCATTATATCAAATTAATATAGCTGATGCATATTCTTTACTTATATATATATATATATTCTTCATGATATGTTTTTTTTACTTATGACAATGTTTGTGTATACTGTTGTGACAAAATGAAATTATAAAAAAAAAAAAAATCACCAAGTTCAGAGAGCACCAAGGACTGACTTCATGAAAAATGGGGCAGAAGTCCATATTTCCTGCTACAGGTGGCAGAAAGCTCCATATCTCCATGAAGACAATAGCTAGAAGCTGCCTCTTCCCCCTCCTCTTCCCCCTCCTCATGCACTTCCTCTAGTCTATACCATTTGTCTGAAAAGGTATAGGGCAGTGACGGCTAACCTTTTCATTGTCACGTGCCGAAAGGGCTCGTGTACACGCCTGCACCCATAATGCAATGCACATGCAACACACACACACACACACGCGCCCTGCCCCCTGCGCATGCACATGCAACCCCCATGCCCCCTGTTTTGGGTTTAGTAGGCTTCCTTGCAGCCCCCTGGAAGGAAAAACAGGCCGTGCTGGGGCCGTGTCACACCATCACTACCCCGTACTTCGTTTTGGGCCTAGTAGCAGTGGTGGGTTTCAAATTTTTTTACTACCGGTTCTGTGGGCGTGGCTTGGTGGGCATGGCATGGCTTGGTGGGCATGGCAGGGGAAGGATATCGTAAAATCTCTATTCTCACCCCACTCCAGAGGAAGGATACTGCAAAATCTCCATTCCCTCCCCAATCCAGGAGAAGGTTACTGCAAAATCCCCATTTCCTCCCGATCAGCTGGGACTTGGGAGGCAGAAAAAAGATGGGGGTGGGGCCAGTTAGAATTTTTACTACTGGTTCTCCGAACTACTCAAAATTTCCACTACCGGTTCTCCAGAACTGGTCAGAACCTGCTGAAACCCACTTCTGCCTAGTAGGCCTCCCTGCAGCCTCCTGGGAGCAAAAACAGGCCACGGGGGCCCCACACCGCACCCCCTGCACTCCCTCCACCCACACGCAAGTGCGCCCAACCCCCGTGCATGCGTGCGTGACCACCCCCTGGCATGCCCGAGTGTCTCCCACATGCGCCCCATGCATGCACGGCAGAGACCCAAAAAAACAGCTGGCAGGCAGGAGGTGCACCTGTATGTGTGATGGAGCTGAGCTTGTTAAGGGTAATCTGAGTTCACAACCAAGATTGTAGACTGTTGAGCAGAGTACTCTACGCATGAAAATGACTGAGACTGGTTGTATACAAAAACAGTCACTTGCAGACAAACTGGAGTTTGATATTCCTTTACTTTTAGGGAAAAGGCAAAGTCATAGTCCAAAAACAATTCCAGGTCATACACATATAAAGCCAGTCAGGGATGTTACAAATATCAAGTCTTCTTACCAATGTAGACTTGCACAACAAACAAGGTCTTCTTTCAGTTCGGCAAAACACCGTTCAATTCACAACAGTCAGTATCTTGAGGAATCAGTAACTAGCCATGATCAAGCAACGATCATAAAACTCAAATATACAGTTGCAGCATGTCATCAGGTGACAATGCTGTAGCGTCCCTGTAGATTCCCCACAAGCCATAATTTAGTAGTCCTTTTATACACTGGCTACAGAGCTCAACCAATCAGGATGCTTGCAATGATGCAGCACAGCCTTAAAGCAATATCATGCCTTTCTGCAAACATACATAGTTAGTTTATATATTGCTTGGCCAACTAGTTAGGCAAATAACAATTTCCTGACAGAGGGCTCTGCTTGTCACAAGTGGCATGCATGCCATAGGTTCGCTATCACAGGTATAGGGTCCCCTGCTCATAGAGGGAGTTGGACTAGACCAGGGGTCTCCAACCTTGGCAACTTTAAGCCTGGCGGACTTCAACTCCCAGAATTCCCCAGCCAGCTTTGCTGGCTGGGGGATTCTGGAAGTTGAAGTCCGCCAGGCTTAAAGTTGCCAAGGTTGGAGACCCCTGGACTAGATGACCTCCAAGGTCCCTTCCAACTCTATTATTCAGTATTCTGTCCCTACAAAACCAATAACTTCACCTGACAAGTTAATGGTTTTTTCAGAAGTTATTATGGTTTTGTCCTGCGAGCTGAGGAGCTCGGTTGCCCCTAGGTTCAGACTGGGAGTTATTTCCTCCCCACATTAAATAATTTTCGTGAAACAGAATTCACTTGAGCGAGAAAAAAAATCAGCATTTCCTTCTTACAAAGACTTCAACCAGAAGGCTGGAAAAAAAAATACTTTCCCAAAATAAAATATTGAGCTAACACAAAGCATTGCTATGCAAAGCCTTTGATGCCACCTACCAGTACACAAATCCTAAGGCTTTTAAATCTAATCCCACAGCAATAGGCATATCAGTCTTACCCAGATGAACACAATAATTAAAGTTGTGGCAGAAGCTACTGTTACTTTTCCAGCATATACCTCTCTCTCTCTCCCTCTCTCTCTCTGTCCCTCTCTCTCTCTCTCTCCCTCTCTCTTCTTTGGAGAGGGCATACACCTGCTCAGGAATTCTTCTTTTCCTGCTATATGTCAGTAGGAAGAATCATAGAATCATAGTGTTGGAAGGGACCTTGACGATCTTCTAGTCCAACCCCCTGCCCAGGCAGGAAACCCTACACCATTTCAGACAAACGGTTATCCAACCTCTTCTTAAAAACTTCCAGTGTTGGAGCATTCATAACTTCTGCAGGCAAGTTGTTCCACTGATTAATTGTTCTCGCTGTCAGGAAATTTCTCCTTAGTTTTAAGTTGCTTCTCTCCTTGATTAGTTTCCACCCATTGCTTCTTGTCCTGCCTTCAAGTGCTTTGGAGAATAGCTTGACTCCCTCTTCTTTATGGCAGCCCCTGAGATATTGGAAAACTGCTATCCTGTCTCCCCTGGTCCTTTGCATTAAACCAGACATACCTAATTCCTGAAACCGTTCTTCTCTGCACTCTATCTATATTGGTGTTCTCCTTGATTAGTTTCCATCCATTGCTTCTTGTCTTGCCTTCAGGTGCTTTGGAGAATAGCTTGACTCCCTCTTCTTTGGGGCAGCCCTTTAGCTATTGAAAGACTGCTAGTCCTTCTTTTCATTAAACTAGACATATACTTGTATATGTTTTATCCTTCAACCTGCTAATCATCATTGTTGGGCCTTTTGTAGAAAGCATTAGCATATAATAAACTTTAAAAGCCTCCAATGATGGAGCACCCACAAGTTACGGAAGCAAGCTATTCAGGGATGGGTTTCACTTACATTTACCAATGGTTCGCCACGTGTGCACTGTCCACGCACGTGCCCAACCTTCTGCATATGCATTTTGCTCTCCATGCATGCACCCAGCCTCGAAAACGTGCCTAAATAGCACGACCCTAACCCTAATAACCCTAACCTTAACGCTTCCAATTCTGTTATTCTGTTTTTTCTGTTTTCTGCCTCTGTTAGCAAAAATGGAGCTCCCTATGAAGAAGATAAAGTTCCTGCCGCAATTTTTCCTTTTGGGAATTATAACCGATTGTACAGTGACTGAGATTAAATTGATTTTGAACTTAATAACAGCAGCAAGGCTGTTGATTGGACGATATTGGAAGAAAACAGAGTTACCTACAATAGAAGAATGGATATTGAAAGTTACTAACTTGGCTGAGATGGCTAAAACCTCAGCCTTTTTGAAAGACGATACGCAGGAAAGATATTTAATTGAATGGAAAAAATGGATTGATTATTTACAAAACAGATATCAGATTAAGAGATATCAGATTGCCTTTGAATAATTAGGATGTATTATTTTATGTAATGGGGAGGGGGTTGGGAGATGAAAAGCTTTGGATGTAGTTATTTGGATTGGAAGGGAAAATTTTATTCTATGTTTGGTTTATGTATAACAATACCTTGTGATTGACCCGGGAAGCCGGGGAGGGAGGGGTTAAGGGAGGGGGGAAGGGGGTTTTGAGGGAGGGAGGGGGAGGAAAGGGGGAAAATGTTTTTGTTTGTTAAAACTTTTTCAATTAAAAAAAAATGGAGCTCCCAGGCCCCATTTTTGGCCATGACGGCCTCCTGAAGCTCTCTGCCATTGAAAACAGAGCTCCGTTTTCACTGGCAGAGGGCTAGCAAAACCAACTAAAAACAAAACAAAAGGAGAAATGTTTCCCCTTTTACATTTCAGCATGCAAGAAGGGACAGGAAAGAAGAAAGGGAAAGAGGGAAGAAAAAGATGGGAAGATGGGAAGAGAACAAGGACAGAAACATAGGGAAAGAGGGGAAGGAAGAAGAAAACAGAATGAAGTGGGAAGGAAAAAGAAGAGAAGGAAGGGAGGGAGGGAGGGAGGGGATTATAATGAGAGTGAAGTCTCAGGGAAGTCCTGCCTTAGCATTGTGGCTATGCCCACCCCAGCCCTCTGAGAGCAAACACAACCCTGATGTGGCCCTCAATGAAATTGAGTTTGACACCCCTGATCTAGATCAGAGGTCTCCAACCTTGGCAACTTTAAGACTTGTGGACTTCAACTCCCAGAATTCTGGAAGTTGAAGTCCACAAGGCTTAAAGTTGCCAAGGTTGGAGACCTCTGATCTAGCTGGCCATCCCAAATCACTCATGGTGATTCTGGACAGTTTAGAGAAATAAATTCCGAAATATAAAAGAAATAAAAACGCTTCTTGGATGAGAAGCGAAACATTTTCAAGGAAAAAAAGAAACCCAGAAAATACAGTTGCCTTTTGGAAATGTCATAATTTACAGTGTAAGGTTTCCAAATTTACATACCGTATTTTTCGGAATATAAGATGCACCTTTCTCTCACTAAAAGTGGGTGAAAATTTAGGTGCATCTTTGTCGTGTCCCCCTCCCCTCCGACGACCGGGTCTGGGAAGTCTGTATCAAGCGTGGCCACGAAGCCTCTGCAGCTTTGCCAAATTTCTTTCAGATTTCTCAGGGCAGGCAGGAATCCAAGGTGTGACTTCAGCAAACCAGATGAGACTTTGCTTGACTCAAGGAATGCCAAAAAGCAGGTCCTTTATATAGGCTGTGGGGTGTGGCTCCATGACTCAGCATTTATCCAGGCATGCCCCTCCCTTCCTTCTGCTGACGTCACCTCTCAGATCTCCGGAAGCGAGGATCCTCACACTTTAGATTGTCTTCTGCTGTTTGAGAAAGGGAGGGGTCAGAAGGAGTAGGTCCGGGTAATTCCAATCCGTGACTGACTTCCTCTGATGGCTGCGTGTGAGTGAGGTTTGTTTGTTCATTCCTGACATCCCCTCCAGGCATGGGGCCAGGGCTGGGGGCTGGAGGCATGCCAGGCCGTTCCTCTTTTTTTTTTTAATTGAAAAAGTTTTAACAAACAAAAACATGTTTTCCCCTTTTCCCCCCTCCCCCCCCACAAAACCCCCTTCCCCCCTCCCTTAACCCACCCACCCCCGGCTTCCCGGGTCAATCACAAGGTATTGTTATACATAAACCAAACATAGAGTACAGTAGGTTCAAAAGAAAGGTGGAATCTTTTTTGGCCTTCATGGTAATAAAAATGAGTTAAATGCCATTTAAATAGTTATGATCTAACTTTTAACCTTTTGTCCTATTCATTAAAATCTCTGGAGAATGTCAGAAACTTGGACAGGCTATGTAGACTCTGGGTTATAATTTACTTGGTCAGATCAAAGTTCTACTAATTAATGTGTTATATATATATGGAGAGAGAGAGAGAAACAGAGAGAAAGACAGACAGACAGACAGAAAGACAGAAAGACAGACAGAGACAGAGACAGAGTGAGTGAGAGAGAGACAGACAGAGTGAGAGACAGCGACAGAGAGAGATACAGAGAAACTCAGATAGAGAGAGAGGCAGAGTGAGACATAGAGACAGAGACAGAGAGACAGAGAGGCAGAGAGGCAGAGACAGAGACAGAGAGAGACAGAGAGAGTCAGAGACAGAAACAGAGAGACAGAGAGAGACAGAAAGACAGAGAGAGACAGAGAGAGACAGAGACAGAGAGACAGAGAGTGTCAGAGACAGAGAGAGAGACAGAGAGAGACAGAGACAGAGAGAGACAGAGAGAGTGAGAGACAGAGAGACAGAGACAGAGTGAGAGACAAAGACAGAGACAGTGACAGACAGACAGAGGCTGACACAGAGAGAGAAAAACAGAGAGAGAGACAGAGAGACAGAACGACAGAGACAGAAAGACAGAGAGAGGCAGAGACAGAGACAGAGAGAGGCAGAGACAGAGACAGAGTGAGAGACAGAGACAGACAGAGACAGACAGAGGGACAGAGACAGAGTGAGAGACAAAGACAGAGACAGTGACAGACAGAGACAGAGGCTGACACACACAGAGAAAAACAGAGAGAGAGAGACAGAGTGAGAAGCAGAGAGACAGAGTGAAAGACAGAGAGAGAGAGACTGACAGAGGCAGAGAGAGACAGAAACACAGACAAACAGACAGAGATAGAGATATCTATCTAGAGATAGAAATAACATATATATTATATTACACTGTATAAATCCTTAGTAAGGCCACACCTGGAATACTACATCCAATTTTACAATCCAATACTACATCCAACAACAAAAAAGTTGTTGAGACTTTAGAAAAAGTGCAAAGAAGAGCAACTAAGATGATTATAAAGGCCTGGATACCAAATCCTGGTTGCAGGATTTGGGTATGGCTAGTCTAAAGAAAAGAAGGACTAGGAAGGTGACATGATAGCAGTATTCCAGTATTTGAGGGGCTGCCACAGAGAAGAGGGGGGTCAACGTATTTTCCAAAGCACCAGAAGTGCAAGACAAGGAAGAATGGATAGAAACTAATCAAAGAGAGAAGCAACTTAGAATTAAGGAGAAACTTCCTAACAGTGAGGACAATTAATCAGAAGTTGTAGGCGCTTCATCACTGGAGGTTTTTAAGCGGAGACTGGACAGCCACGTGTCTCAAATTGTATAGGGTCTCCTGTTTGAGCAAGCACTTGGACTAGAAGTCCTCCAAGGACTCTTCTGGCTGTAATCTGATTATGATTAATTACTAATCATGGGTAGGGGGAAGAGCATGCAAATTCTATTCCTCCACGTTTGCCTTCAGAAATTGTGGGTGCTCCATTACTGGAGGTTTTCAAAAAAGAGATTGGACAACAATTTGTCTGAAATGGTACAAGATCTCCTGCTTGCACAAATGGTTGAACTAGAAGAGCTCCAAGGTCCCTTCCAACTGTATTATTCTATGTTTTTGTTGTTTTATTTATTTATTTATTTCATTTTGTCACAACAGTATATATAAGCATAAGCATGAAAGTAACTATATAATATATAAGCATATATATATAAGCATAAGTATGCATTAACTATATTGATTGGATATAATGAAAGAGAACAATAGGACAGGAACAGTAGGCATGCTTGTGCTCTTATGCAAGCCCCTTACGGACCTCTTAGGAACGGGGTGAGGTCAATAGTAGACAGTTTTGGGTTAAAGCTTTGGGGATTTTGAGAAGAGACCACAGAGTCAGGTAGTGTGTTCCAAGCATTAACAACTCTGTTACCAAAGTCATATTTTCTGCAATCAAGCTTGAAGCGGTTAACATTAAGTTTAAATCTATTGTTTGCTCTTGTATTGTTGTGATTGAAGCTGAAGTAGTCTTTAACAGGAAGGACATTGCAATAGATGATTCTATGAGTTAAACACCGGTCCTGTCAAAGGCGGGGAAGTTCTAAATTTTCTAAACCCAGGATTTCAAGTCTGGTGGCATAAGGTATTTTGTTGTAATCAGAGGAGTGGAGAACTCTTCTTATAAAATATTTCTGGACACGCTCAATTGTATTGATGTCCGAAATGTGGTATGGGTTCCAGACAGGTGAGCTTTATTCAAGAATTGGTCTAGCAAATGTTGTATAAGCTCTGGTAAGTAGTGTAGTGTTTCTGGAGAAGAAGCTACATAAGATTAGGTTTACAACTCTTGAAGCCTTGTTTTAAGTTTACAACTTTACAACTCTTGTTGTTACATTACAGCAGGTCTAAAAAATTTTAAGCTGAACCATTGTAGAAAAAAGCTACCTAGGACTTCTGTCCCACCAGAAATAAAAAAAATAGTGGTCCTTGGTGCTCTCTGAGCATGGTTGTTTTCTTGCAGACATTTCATTACCCAAACACCTAACCTACTAAGCCCTGATAACAAACAGGAAGCAGCAGGTGAAGCTAAGCAAGATCACATCAAATACCTGTACAATTAGCACAGGGCCCCCCCAAAGCTGTGTGCTCTCCCCACTTCTCTTCTCTCTGTATACCTATGACTGCATCTCCAATGATCCATCTGTTAAGCTACTGAAGTTCGCAGATGACACAACAGTGATTGGTCTCATTCGAGACAATGACGAATCTGCATATAGATGAGAGGTCGAACGACTAGCCTTGTGGTGCAACCAAAACAATCTGGAACTGAACACGCTCAAAACCGTAGAAATGGTGCTAGACTTTAGGAGAAACCCTTCCATACTTCCACCTCTCACAATACTTGACAACACAGTATCAACAGTAGAAACCTTCAAATTTCTAGGTTCTATCATATCGCAAGATCTAAAATGGACAGCTAACATCAAAAACATCATTAAGAAAGGACAACAAAGAATGTTCTTTCTGCGCCAACTCAGTAAGCTCAAACTGCCCAAGGAGCTGCTGATTCAGTTCTACAGAGGAATTATTGAGTCTGTCATTTGCACCTCTATAACTGTCTGGTTCGGTTCTGCAACCCAACAAGAAAAACACAGACTTCAGAGGATAATTAGAACTGCAGAAAAAATAATTGCTACCAACCTGCCTTCCATTGAGGACCTGTATACTGCACGAATCAAGAAGAGGGCTGTGAAAATATTTACAGACCCCTCACATCCTGGATATAAACTGTTTCAACTCCTACCCTCAAAACGACGCTATAGAGCACTGCACACCAGAACAACTAGACACAAGAACAGTTTTTTCCCGAAGGCCATCACTCTGCTAAACAAATAATTCCCTCAACACTGTCAGACTATTTACTGAATCTGCACTACTATTAATCGTTTCATAGTTCCCATCACCAATCTCTTTCCACTTATGACTGTATGACTATAACTTGTTGCTGGCAATCCTTATGATTTATATTGATATACTGACCATCAATTGTAAATGTTGTACCTTGATGAACGTATCTTTTCTTTTATGTACACTGAGAGCATAGGCACCAAGACAAATTCCTTGTGTATCCAATCACACTTGGTCAATACAAAATTCTATTCTATTCTATGTTATCACCTAGTTTGAGTAATGAAACATCTGCAAGAAAACAACGAAGTTCAGAGAGCAACCAAGCCTTCATAACTCAACTTTATTTGACTACCCAACCAGCTTTTAGCTGACCTCCCAAATCTAACAAGCTCTAACCCTGTTTTGTAAGCTAAAATGAGCAGAATGGGCTGTGTGAAGGATCAGAGAAGGATCAGAAGGAGAGAAATAATTCATTTTTGGTAGGCAGGCCAATTGCAAAAGCAGGAAAGTGCTGAAAAGGCAAGACAAGAAACAATGAATGGAAACTACTCAAGGAGAGAAGCAACCTGGAATTGAGGAGAAACTTCCTAACAGAGAGGACAATTAACCAGTGGAACAACTTGCCTGCAGAAGTTGCAGGTGCTTCATCACTGGAGGTTTTTAAGAAGAGACTGGATAGTCACTTATCTAAGTTGGTATAGGGTCTCCTGCTTGAGCAAGGGGCTGGACTAGAAGACTTCCAGCTCACTCTATTCATTCATATTTTCCAAAGCACCTGAGGGTAGAACAAGAAGCAATGGGTGGAAACTAATCAAGGAGAGAAAGAACTTAGAACCAAGCAGGGATATCATGTGACAGTGAGAACAATCACTGCTTGCCTCCAGAAGTTGTGAATGCTCCAACACTGGAGCTTTTTAAGAAGAGACTGGACAGTCGCTTGTCTGAAATGTTGTAGGGTCTCCTGCCTGAGCAGTGGGGGTTGTACTAGAACACCTCCAAGGTCCCTTCCAGTTCTATTCTGATTGATTGAAATAAGAATTGATCAAGGTCAATTATTTTCAGTAGAGGTTAGAGCAAGGGGTGAAATCCAGCAGGTTTTGACAGGTTCTGGAGAACCGGTAGCGGAAATTTTGAGCAGTTCTGAGAACCAGTAGCGGAAATTTTGAGTAGTTTGGAGAAGCAGCAAATACCCGTTATGGCTGGCCCCAGAGTGGGATAGGAATGGAGATTTCGCAATATCCTTCCCTCAGGAGTGGGGAGGGAATGGAGATAGAATAGAATAGAATAGAATAGAATAGAATAGAATAGAATAGAATAGAATAGAATAGAATAGAATAGAATAGAATAGAATTTTTTATTGGCCAAGTGTGATTGGACACACAAGGAATTTGTCTTGGTGCATAGGCTCTAAGTGTACATAAAAGAAATAGAATAGAATAGAATAGAATAGAATAGAATAGAATAGAATAGAATAGAATAGAATAGAATAGAATAGAATAGAATTTTTATTGGCCAAGTGTGATTGGACACACAAGGAATTTGTCTTGGTGCAGATGCTCTCAGTGTACATAAAAGAAAAGATACGTTCATCAAGGTACAACATTTACAACACAATTGATGGTCAATATATCAATATAAATCATAAGGATTGCCAGAAACAAGTTATAGTCATACAGTCATAAGTGGAAAGAGATTGGTGCTGGGAACTATGAAACGATTAATAGTAGTGCAGATTCAGTAAACAGTCTCATAGTGTTGATGGAATTATTTGTTTAGCAGAGTGATGGCCTTCGGGAAAAAAGTGTTCTTGTGTCTAGTTTTTCTGGTGTGCAGATTTTGCAGTATCCTTCCCCTGCCATGCCCACCAAGCCACACCCACAGAACCAGTAGTAAAAAAAATTTGATTTCACCCCGGGTTAGAGGTTTTTTTTTTTTTCATTTGCATTTTATATCCCGCCCTTCTCCGAAGACTCAGGGCGGCTTACAATGTGTTAAGCAATAGTCTCAACATATTTGTATATTTATATACAAAGTCAACTTTATTGCCCCCAACAATCTGGGTCCTCATTTTACCTACCTTATAAAGGATGGAAGGCTGAGTCAACCTTGGGCCTGGTGGGACTTGAACCTGCAGTAATTGCAAGCAGCTGCTGTTAATAACAGACTGTCTTACCAGTCCGAGCTACAGAGGCCCACAGAGTTTTGTAGATGGAAGAGTATGGTCTGGAGATGGAACCGTTTTCCATCATCCAAATTTGTATAGTTTGTGTTGTACTTTAAATTATGCTGAAGCCAGCACTTACTGTATAGATGGACCTTTATGTTAACCTTTCGTAGAAGGTAGGCCTTTTGCAGGCTCTGCAAAGGGAGCTTCTGAACTTTGGCCATTGCAACAAATTCTTTTTTTCCTTTAAGCTCACACTTTCCTTGCGACCGTCTTTCCCTGCTAGATTTATCCCTTTCCATTTGCTAATAAAATAAAATAATGCTGCTTTTTTTTTTTTGTGGGGAGGGCAAGTTCTAACTTTTTTTTGTTTTTTTTTAAACGAAACACCAAATAAAGTCAGTGGAAGGCAGAGAAGTTTGTGTGCCCAGAAATTGGGGAAGAACTTCAAAAGGTCATTTTGATCCAACGCTAATATTAGGAGGAGCCTAGTTTGGGGAGAGATGTTTTGGGGGGGGAAACAGAAAGAAATGCTCGACTCAGTTTTTCTGTTAATAAATTTAGTTAGGAGTCTTTGAACGACCTCAACTCAGACAAATAATCAAACAGTAAACCACAGGCTAACAAAAACATTTCTTCCAACACCAAGAGAGCAAGCCACTTGTTAAGTTCAGGCAATGAAGAGGCAGGAGACCAGTGAGTGACAACAGCTCTTTAGTTTATTGTGACCCCAGCAAGCACAACCGGCAAAAACCCCTCTTTAAATACTCTTTTGGTTGAGGCTTCAACCAATCAGCAACGTGCATTTTTCCCACCCAAAATTCCCTCTCAAAGTTCAAAATACATTACACTCCTTCCCTCCCAGAATGCTTTGTACCTCTATTTACATAATATTTACATGCTATCTCTCTACGTAGTCACGCAGGTAGACAGGGCGTCTCCTAACTCTTTCTGACCTGCGCAGTTCATTCTCTGGGAGAGAGTCGAGCTGGTCGGAGGGACTGTTTGTTCCTCCCAGCTCCTCCTCTAGGCCGTCCGGCCCTGGATTATTGGCTGATTTGTTCCTGTTGCCTTCACGAGGAACCGGTTGGCGTCACTGGACTTCATCGGAATCAGATAAGTCCTCCGCTCGCCTCAGGTTTGAGTCAGCTGTAGATTCAAACAATTGGTAGTCAGGGCCTGGTTGTTTGGTTTCTAGTTTGTTTGGTATACGTTTTCTTAACTGGTCTATGTGGCGTTTCCATACCCGGCCGTCCTCCATGTCTACTACGTATGATTTGGGTCCGGTTATGCCCAGAATTTCCCCCTTTAACCATGTTGGGCCCTCGCTATAGTTGTGTGCCCATACTGGGTCACCCACTGTCATTTCCCTGGTTTTTCCTTGAATACCCTTGTACCCGTCTGGGGTATAAGTTGGGTTTAGTCGGTCTAGTGGGCACCTGAGTTTCCTGCCCATTAAGAGTTCTGCTGGGCTGCGGCCAGTTGTTACACAAGGGGTCCTATGTTGGACGGCCAGGAAAGTGTCTATTTTCGTTTGCCAGTCGCCTGGACTTATCCTAGATAGCGCTTCCTTGGTGCTCCGAACGAAACGTTCTGCAAGTCCGTTCGTCGCTGGGTGGAAAGGCGCCGAGAGGACATGTCTGATGCCCTCTCCCACTAAATACCCCTCAAACTGGTTTGCCGTGAATTGCGGGCCGTTGTCAGAGACTAGGGTGTCAGGCAGGCCATGTGTTACGAGTAGATGCCGTAGGACTGTGATTACTGCTTCGGCCGTTGTGCTTTTCATGAGGATGATTTCTAATCATTTTGAGTAGGCATCTACTACAATTAAAAAGGTCTGCCCATGGAACGGCCCCGCAAAATCTATGTGAATCCTGGACCATGGCCCCTGAGGTTTCTCCCACTCTCTAACTGGGGCTGTAGGGGGTAGCGACCTCGACTCTTGGCAGGATTGGCATTTCCCTACCCTGTCGCTGATGTCCTTATCCATTAAGGGCCACCATACATAACTCCTCGCTAAACTCTTCATCCGCACAATCCCTGGGTGGCCTACATGCAACAGTTCCAACACATTTTCGCGTAATTTTTCTGGGATAACTACCCTATCCCCCCATAATGGACACCCCCCTTGAACCGACAGTTCTGATCGTTTTTTCGCAAAGTCTTTGAAACGCTCGCCCGGCGCAGCGGGCCAACCCTTTTGCACCCAACCGATTACAGTCTGTATTGTAATGTCCCTGTAAGATGCCCTAGCCACCTGCTTGGATGTGACTGGGCCAGAGTCCAAAGAGTCAATTAGCAAGATGGGTGTCCCCGGGGTGGGGTCTTCAATTGTCTCTGGTAAAGGGCATCTGCTCAGAGCGTCCGCATGCCCTAAGTCTTTTCCTGGGTGGTGGAGCAATTTGTAGGAGTATGCCGCTAGGAAAATAGTCCATCGGGTCAGCCTGGGAGAAAGTGCCACGGGTGTTGGGCGGTCACCCGCTAAGAGTCCTAGAAGGGGTCTGTGGTCCATGACTATCTCGAAATCTCGCCCGAACAAGTATTCGTGGAATTTCTTAACCCCGGAGACTATGGCCAATGCTTCTCTATCTAACTGGCTGTAGTTCCTTTCCGCAGAGGACATCGTCCGGGAATAATACACTATAGGGGCTTCTGTTCCATTCGGTAACCTATGGCTGAGCACTGCCCCAACCCCATATGGTGAAGCATCGCAAACTAGCACTAGTGGCAACGTGCCATTGTACTGGATGAGGAGGCTATCGCTGGACAAAAGGTTTTTTACCCCCTCAAATGCCCTAGCCTCTTCTCTGCCCCAGGACCACACAGCTTTCTTTGCTAGCAACTTATGTAGCGGTTCGGCTACTGTTGCTTTATTCTTCAAGAATACCGCATAGAAATTAACAAGCCCCAAGAATGCCTGTAATTCTGTTTTATTTTTGGGGGCTGGGGCCTTTCTAATGGCCCGTACCTTGCTCTCCGTGGGGTGGATCCCTTCCCTGTCTATTCGGTATCCTAGGAATTCTACAGATTTCACCCCAATGTGGCATTTGTTGAGCTTAACTTTAAGCCCCGCAGACCTAAAAATGCCCAACACCTTCCTTAGTTTTACCCCAAGTTCCTCTAAGTTTTCAGCTGATACCAATACATCGTCGAAGTATGGTACCACTCCTGGCAGGCCCTGTAATAATCGCTCCATTAGGTTCTGGAAGAGCCCTGGGGCCACGCTAACTCCGAACTGGAGTCGCGTACATTTGAAAGCCCCGCGGTGCGTGACAATTGTCTGCGCCTCAGCTGTGCTGCTATCTACAGGTAGCTGCTGGTAGGCTTGGGCCAAATCGAGTTTGGCGAAGACCTGCCCTTGCCCTAATGAGTGTAGCAAATGTTGCACCACTGGAACGGGGTATGCACTTTTCTGCAATGCTTTGTTAAGCGTTGCTTTGTAGTCAGCGCAAATCCGGACCGATCCGTCCGGTTTGACTGGGGTTACTATGGGTGTCTCCCATTTTGCATGATCGACGGGGACTAGTATTCCCTGGCTTACTAGCTTGTCTAATTCTCAGTCAATTTTGGGCTTTAGGGCGAATGGAACCCTCCTAGCCTTTAACCGGATGGGGGCAACTTGAGGGTCAAGGTTGAAAGAAATAGGGGTCCCCACGTACTTGCCCAGGCAATCCTTGAAAACGTCCTCGAACTCCTTCAGTAGTTCGTCTCTGAGGATGACATCGCTCCTGTGGACCCCGGTCACTCCCATGCCCAAAGCTCGGAACCAGTCCAGCCCTAGCAAGCTCGGTAGAGTTCTATTTACTATGGTGATTGGCAGGGTCTTTTTGAATTGTCCATATTTGACTTGGATGGATGTGACTCCTCGAACAGGGATCCTATTCCCTTGGTAGTCCTGCACTCTCAGCTTCTGGGTTTGTAGCTGACGTTTTGCGATGGCTGGCAAGTCTCTCACGATGGTGTCCCAGGACATAATTGCGATTGACGACCCAGTGTCTACTTCCATTGGGCACTGCACCCCTTCAATGTAGACTTGGGTAAATATTTTCTTCTCTAGTCGTGTCGATGCGTGGCCCACTCTCACAGTGGTCTGGTTTAACTTCGCACCCTTTTTAAATGGACCAATCCCGGGCCGCTTCGCTGCTCCCGCGCTCTGATTGGTCGGTTTGAATTTTTGGCGGGAAGGTTGGGGGGCTCGGCAGGCCCGAGCTATGTGTCCTTTTTTTTCACACCACCGACAAACCGCGTCCTTGAATCTGCAGTTTTGCCGTTGGTGTTGCCCCCCACAACTCACACATTCGTCCCGGTCACCTCTCTCCAGCCTCCCAGTGTGGAACACCTCTTCTTCTTCCTCATCTTCCGATTCGGCCTGGACTTCCTCGCTGTGGACCAGTGTAGTCTTTGCCCTGGCACTCTGCGCGTTTGGCTTTGCAAGGTCTCCGCCGCCTTGGTGGACATCTCATGAGCTCTGGCTTCGTCCAGGGCTATCGCTAAAGTCAGGTTGCTTTTAGACAGCAGCCGCCTTTGTAGTCTGATGTCCCTGACCCCACAGATGAGTTGTTCGAGTAAGGAATCCTCCAAATCTCTGTACTCACAGTGGTTTGCGGCTTTCCTCAACGCGGCCATGTTGGACGAACTTTGAGGGTACCGGTGTGTAGTGCGCTCGAAGTGTTGTTTGTAGTGTCTGCCACGGTACCGATTGTACTGGCGTTGGCTCTGAGAGTGACTCCGCCGTATCGAAGACCTCTGGACCGCAGTGGCTCAGGAAGTATGCTCGCTTCCGATTGTCCGAGACTCCCTTGTAGTTCGTATGCTTTGAGGAAACACTCGAAGCGAGCCATGTACGACCCCCATTTCTCTTTTGCTGGGTCAAATGGTGCTGGCGGCGTGTAGCTGGACATCGCTATTTTCCGCCTTCGAGAACTGGCTGGGTTTTCGAATTCCTGGTTCCGTCAGCTCTTTTTTCGATCTCACTGCCTCAACATCCCATCCTCGTCACCAATGTTAAGTTCGGGCAATGAAGAGGCAGGAGACCAGTGAGTGACAACAGCTCTTTAGTTTATTGTGACCCCAGCAAGCACAACCGGCAAAAACCTCTCTTTAAATACTCTTTTGGTTGAGGCTTCAACCAATCAGCAACGTGCATTTTTCCCGCCCAAAATTCCCTCTCAAAGTTCAAAATACATTACACCACTTGTATATACAAAGGGAGCAAACCCCACTACTTTCTAGCACTGATTATGCTATTGAGTTGGGTAATGAAATATCTGCAAGAAGAAAACCAAGCTCAGAAAACTACCAAGGACCACCCAGTCCTCCTCCACCTCCTCCTCCTCCTCCTCCTCCCCTTCCTCCTCCTCTTCCTCCTCCTTCTCAACCTCCTCCCTTCTAGCACTAATGGTGAGTTGGGTAATGAAACTACCAAGGACCTCACAGTCCCTCCTCCTCTTCCTCCTCCTCTCTCCTAGGACTAATGATGAGTTTGATAATGAAACTACCAAGGACCTCACAGTCCCTTCTCCTCCTCCTCTTCCTCCTCCTCCTCTTCCTCCTCAACCTCCTCTCTCCTCCTCCTCCTCTTCCTCCTCCTCTCTCCTAGGACTAATGATGAGTTTGATAATGAAACTACCAAGGACCTCACAGTCCCTTCTCCTCCTCCTCTTCCTCCTCCTCCTCCTCCTCCTCCTCCTCCTCCTCCTCCTCTTCCTCCTCAACCTTCTCCCTTCTAGCACTAATAATGAGTTGGGTAATGAAATACCAAGGACCTCACTGTCCCTCCTCCTCCTCCTCCTCCTCCTCCTTCTCCTCCTCTCTCCTAGCACTAATGATGAGTTGGGTAATGAAACTACCAAGGACCTCACAGTCCCTTCTCCTCCTCCTCTTCCTCCTCCTCCTCCTCCTCCTCCTCTTCCTCCTCAACCTCCTCTCTCCTAGCACTAATGATGAGTTCGATAATGAAACTACCAAGGACCTCACAGTCCCTTCTCCTCCTCCTCTTCCTCCTCTTCCTCCTCCTCCTCCTCTTCCTCCTCAACCTCCTCTCTCCTAGCACTAATGATGAGTTTGATAATGAAACTACCAAGGACCTCACAGTCCCTGCTCCTCCTCTTCCTCCTCTTCCTCCTCCTCCTCCTCCTCCTCTTCCTCTTCCTCTTCCTCCTCCTCTTCCTCCTCAACCTTCTCCCTTCTAGCACTAATGATGAGTTGGGTAATGAAACTACCAAGGACCTCACTGTCCCTCCGCCTCCTCCTCCTAAACCCAACTACCTTCTAGCACTGATGATGTTACCTAGTTCGGTAATGAAACATCTGCAAGAAAACCACCAAGCTCAGAGAGCACCAAGGACCCCTCATTTCAACCCTGAGCTACAAATATTATCTTCTATTGATTAAGAATTGCTGTTTTCCAGCTCTAGTTTGATGCCTGTCTATCCATTTATTCATTTACCTAAATGGAACCTCCTGGACGACTTCAAAGAATGCAATTCAAATGCAACATTCAAGGATTTTTTGAGGAAGCCAAAATGTTTTAGGTAAAGGAAAATTCTTATGCAAGTTCTTTATCCCCTTATACTAAATCTCCAACTTTTGCTGGATTTGCAAAATAGCACCCAAGCTAGTCAGCAAATGGAACACGTTGGGAGTTATTTCAGTCTTTTTTTTTTTATTATACTAGCATAACCTAATTCTTAGGCTTAGACTGTAGATATATACTAGTTCCATTCCTCTCATGAATATATCAAGAGAGGGACTCCATTTAAAATGAAATCAGCACCAAATTTGTGTGAGATTCAATTCCCCAAACTGATTTAGAGAGATGTCAGAAATACTGACATATTCTCCCTACATTTATTGACTGACTGTCTTTCTTTCTTTCTTTCTTTCTTTCTTTCTTTCTTTCTTTCTTTCTTTCTTTCTTTTTTCCTTCCTTCCTTCCTTCCTTCTTTCCTTCCTTCCTTCCTTCCTCTTTCTCTTTCTTTTTCTTTCTACCTCTTTCTTTCTTTCTCTTTCTCTTGCCTTGTTTCCTTGTCCTCACCTCTTCTGTTCTTTTTTCCTTTCTTCTTTCCTTCCCTCCCTCCCTCACTCCCTCCTTCCTCCTCCTCCCTCCTTTCCTTCTTTTGCTTCCTTCCTTTTCCACCCCTCTCCTCTTCTTTTTTCTTTCATTTCCTTCACTTCCTTCCTTCCTTCTTTCCCTCTTACCCTCCCTCCTTTCCTTTCCTTTCTCTTCCCTTCCCATCCTTCTTTTTCTTCCTCCCGTTTCCTCCCCTCTTCTTTTTTCCTTCAGTTACTCCTTTTCCTTCCTTCCCTCCCTCCATCTTTTTCTTCTTTCTTTCTTTCTTTCTTTCTTTCTTCTTTCTTTCTTTCTTTCTTTCTTTCTTTCTTTCTTTCTTTCTTTCTTTCTTTCTTTCCACAGTAACATCTAGGTATATTTTGACAAAGAAGAACATGATTTGGGGCCATTTCCCTTCTCTTCTGGTGCTACGACTCTTGGATTGTTTTGACATATGGACAGTTTTAATTACCATATCATGGTAATTATCCATCACCCATCATTTCTTCCCAGAATGCTTGTAAGGAAAACATTTTGTGGTTGTGAAAAATGAAAGGCTTGAGACAGTCATTCTGCCTGCCTTAGGAGTATCCGAGTCCTCCCATCTACTGACTTTCAGTATGCAATATTCTGAAAAATGCACTATGGGTTCTTGAAGTCTTTTGTTTGTCTCACAAGGCTAGGAAGACACAAATTACATGTACACAAAGAGAAACGAAAAGAAAGAAAATGACAACAAGAGCCATCCTAATTGCTACAAGAAAGGAAGAAGATCAGGAAAGAAAGTGCAAAGCACATTGATTTTGAGGCTAAGTTGACTTTGATTAGAGACTATGTTTTAAAAAAAGCAAAAGCAATTATACGGTAAAACTAGAAAGAACAATGAGGCAATATTTGTACATTGCTGTTGTGTTTTTTGCTCTTCTTGTGGTTAGGGGAAAAAATGCATCCACGACTTCCAAGTGACAATCAGAAGACACAGTAGAAACTCTTTCACAACACAACACATGGACAGATCTAACCATAGTTTCAACTGGGAAACTGTGACCATCTTTGGGGCCTAGGAGGTCTTCAACACCCTGCTCAAGTAGGAGACCCTGGTTCAATAGCAGTAACTGTGAGAGGGATCTTGGAATCCTAGTGAACAACCATTTAAATATGAGCCAGCATTGTGCTGCAGCTGCCAAAAAAGCCAACACAGTTCTAGGCTGCATCAACAGAGGGATAGGATCAAGATCACGTGAAGTGTTCATACCATTTTTGGTAAGGCCACATTTGGAATCCTGCATCCAGTTTTGGTCGCCATGATGTAAAAAGGATATGGAGACTCTGGAAAAAGTGCAGAGAAGAGCAACAAAGCGGCTGACTGTTGGAGGCGAGTTATTGGCCCCAAAGGATAGGGTGCGCAACTTAGGTGTCCTCCTGGATGAACGGCTGTCGTTTGAAGATCATTTGACGGCCGTCTCCAGGAGGGCCTTCCACCAGGTTCGCCTGGTTCAGCAGTTGCGCCCCTTCCTTGATCGGGATGCCTTGTGCACAGTCACTCATGCGCTCGTTACCTCTCGCTTGGATTATTGTAATGCTCTCTACATGGGGCTCCCCTTGAGGTGCACTCGGAGGCTTCAGTTAGTCCAGAATGCAGCTGCGCGGGTGATAGAGGGAGCTACGCGTAGCTCCCACGTAACACCGCTCCTGCGCAGACTGCACTGGCTACCTGTGGCCTTTCGAGTGCACTTTAAGGTTTTGGTTATTTTATTTTATTTATTTATTTATTTGATTTCTATACCGCCCTTCTCCCGAAGGACTCAGGGCGGTGTACAGGCAAGAATAAAACAAACGGTACAATATACAAATTTAAAATGCAGTTAAAAAACTTATTTTAAAAATTGGCCTGAGAAGTAAAATATATAATAAGCTAAAAAACCCCATTTAAAATTAATTACTAAGAATTTAAAAATTTGTTAAAATCAATTTAAGCCAGCCCCGCGCGAATAAAAAGATGTGTCTTCAGTTCGCGACGAAATGTCCGAAGGTCAGGTATTTATGAAACCGGGAAGCTCATTCCAGAGTGTAGAGCCCCACAGAAGGACCTTCCTGGGGCCACCAGCCGACATTGCTTGGCGGACGGCACCCTGAGAAGTCCCTCTCTGTGAGAGCGTACTATCTTTAAAGCGCTCCATGGCTTAGGGCCTGGGTACTTACGGGACCGCCTGCTGTTACCACATGCCTCCCACCGACCCGTACGCTCTCACAGAGAGGGACTTCTCAGGGTGCCGTCCGCCAAACAATGTCAGCTGGCGGCCCCAGGAAGGTCCTTCTGTGGGGCTCCACACTCTGGAATGAGCTTCCCCCGGGTTTACGCCAAATACCTGACCTTCGGACATTTCGTCGCGAACTGAAGACACATCTTTTTATTCGCGCAGGGCTGGCTTAAGTTTTATCGATTTTAAATTTCTTATTATTAATTTTAAATTGGGGTTTTAGTTTTTTATATATTTTAAAGTCTTAGGCTGATTATAATAAGTTTTTTACTTGCATTTTTAATTGTATATTGTATCGTTCTTTTTTACTTTTGCCTGTACACCGCCCTGAGTCCTTTGGGAGAAGGGCGGTATAAAAATCAAATCAAATAAATAAATAAATAAATAAATAAATAAAAATAAATTAGGGGACTGGAGGCTAAAACATATGAAGAACGGTTGCAGGAACTGGGTATGTCTAATTTAATGAAAAGAAGGACTAGGGGAGACATGATAGCAGTGTTCCAATATCTCAGGGGCTGCCCCAAAAAAGAGGGAGTCAAGCTATTCTCCAAAGTACCTGAGGGCAGGACAAGAAGCAATGGGTGGAAACTATTCAAGGAGAAACCTAGAACAAAAGGAAAAAAATTCTGACAATTAGAACAATTAATTGGTGGAAAAACCTGGCTTCAGAAGTTGTGGATTCTCCAACAGTGGAAGTTTTTAAGAAGAGATTGGACAACTGTTTGACTGAAATGGGTTTCCTGCCTGATTGGACTAGAAGACCTCCAAGGTCCCTTCCAACTCTGTTATTCTATTCTGTTCTACTTGCCATTTTATATGCCATAGTAACTCTTTAGTATTACAGACTAATCTCTTCTTTAAAACCTCCAGTGATGGAACTCCCACAACTTCCAGAGGCAAGCTTGGTCCACTGATTAATTGTTCTCGCTGTCAGGAAATTTCTCCCAAATTCTACATTGGATCTCTTTTTGATAAGCTTCTATCCATTATTACTTCTCCTGTCCTCGGGTGCTTTGGAGAGTAAGTTGACCCCTTCTTCTTTGTGACAGCCTTTGGATTTACCACAGCAAGGAATGGGGGAAGGAACACACCCCCTCCCCAATTTAGAAGATAGACAAACAAAACATTTGCCAGACCTATTCTTGAATACAGCTCACCTGTCTGGAACCCATACCACATCTCTGTCATTAATAGAATTGAACACGTCCAGAAATATTTTACAAGAAGAGTTCTCTGCTCTTCTGAAAACAACAAAATACCTTATACCACCAGACTTGAAATCCTGGGATTAGAAAATTTAGAACTCCGCCGACTCCGACAAGACCTGTGTTTAACACACAGAATCATCTATTGCAATGTCCTTCCTATTAAAGACTACTTCAGCTTCAATCGCAATAATACAAGAGCAAGCAATAGATTCAAACTTAATGTTAACCGCTTCAATCTTGATTGTAGAAAATATAACTTCAGTAACAGAGTTGTTAATGCTTGGAACACACTACCTGACTCTGTGGTCTCTTCTCAAAATCCCCAAAGCTTCAACCAAAAACTATCTACTATTGACCTCACCCCATTCCTAAGAGGACTATAAGGGGCGTGCATAAGAGCACAAAAGTACCTACCGTTCCTGTCCTATTGTTCCCTTTCATTATATCGAATTAATATAGTTGTTGCATACTTTTGCTTATATGTATGTTTATATGATGTGTTGTTGTTTTACGTTGATGTTTGTGTATACTGTTGTGACAAAATAAAATAAAATTTTAAAAAAACAGCAACCAAAAGGAAGACGTATAGAACAGGGATCCCCAACCTTGTCAACTTTAAGACTTGTGGACTTCAACTCCCAGAATCCCTCAGCCAGCAAAGCTGGCTGAGGAATTCTGGGAGTTGAAGTCCACAAGTCTTAAAGTTGACACGGTTGGAGGCCCCTGATATAGAAGATAGTCTTCCCCCCCTAAAATTAGGACACTTTTCTAAGCCCTTGCAAAGAAAACTGGATGTGAATATTTTGCGATCAAAGAACTTTGCAAAAGGAAAGACTAGATGGGAAAAGAAGGGTGAAATTGTGTCCTACACAAAAAAAAAGGAAAAAGAAAAGGAAAGTCATGGTAGATGGTAAATTATTACTTTGAGAAACTGAAACAGATGTGCGTCAACCAGAGCCATCTGCTTTTGAAGTTGTGGCGTGTCCCAAGTGGAAGATACAAGGGAACAGCTTCTGAGTTTTCTTTTTCATCTGCTCCGTGTAAGCACAACTAACAGTGTGAAGAACAACTCCAATTAGATTACCATGGACTGAAATTTCGTGAAAGAAGCTCACGGCCCTAAGGGATCGTGGTCATTCTAAGCTACAGTTCCAGTGCTCCTCTTGAAAAAGGCCTCGAAGATGGGAAAATAGAGATTTAGAGATTAACAGAGTTGGAAAGGACCTTATAGGTCATCTAGTCCAACCACCCCCACCCCCAGCCCAAGCAGGAGACCCTACACCATTTCTGACAAATGGCAGTCCAATCTTTTCTTGAAAGTCTCCATTGATGAAGCTCCCACAACTTCTGAAGGCAACTTCTGTTCCACTTTTTGATTCCTCTCACTGTCAGAAAATTTATCCTTATTTCCAGGTTGAATCTCTCCTTGATCAGTTTCCATCCATTATTCCTTGTCTGGCCGTCAGGTTGCTTGGATAATAGCTTGACCCCCATCCTCCTCTCTTTGGCAGCCCCTCAAATACTGGAAGACTGCTATCCTGTCTCCCCTGGTCCTTCTCTTCCCTAGACTAGCCAGGCCCAGTTCCTGCAACCGTTCTTCATATGTTTCAGCCTCCAGTCCCCTAATCATTTTGGTTGCTCTTCTCCGCACTCTTTCTAGAGTCACCTTTTTTTATAGTGTGGTGACCAAAACTGGACGCAGTATTCTAGGTGTGATCTTACTAAGGTTTTATAGAGTGGTATTAGTTTTTATATTTATTTATTTTATTTATAATTTAATTTCTATACGGCCCTTCTCCCGAAGGACTCAGGGCGGTTTACAGCCATATTAAAAACACCAAATACAAATAACAATTTTAAAAATGAATTAAAACCAAATATTTAATGGCCAGATCAACTAAAACGGTTAAAGACCGACATAAAACCCATTTAAAATTACAATTACAATTACAATTTTAATTAAAAGTATCTAGAGATAACAGAATAACGGGGTTGGAAGGGACCTTGAAGGTCTTCTAGTCCAGTCACCTGCTCAGGCAGGAGACACTATACCATTTGAGACAACTGGCTGTCAAATCTCTTTTTAAAAACTTCCAGTGTTGGAGCATTCACAACTTCTGGAGGCAAGCTGTTCCACTGGTTAATTGTCCTCACACTCCGGAAATTTCTCCTTCGTTCTAGGTTGCTTCTCTCCTTGATTAGTATCCTTCCATTGATTCTTCTCCTGCCTTCAGGTGCTTTGGAGAATAGTTGCTTAGTTGATGGACTGTCAACATATTTTGGGTTGTAAAAATGTGTTTTGCGAAAGTGAGATGAGGCTTTTTAGAGCTTTCAACGGAATCATGAGGTGCTTGGTGTCGTCTCTTGGAGTAGGCTGTCACAGCAGTATCTGTTGAGTGGTGTTGATCATTCAGGGATTAACGATCAGGGCGAAGCTTTGGCAAAAGATCTGGAAATCTTCTGCCTAGACCACAGTCACTCAATACTGCTCAAGACCATTATTTGTCCATGTTCTAAGCCACAAGCTCCTCTTAGAATTGAACCGTTCATTTGGTTATTGGAGCAGGCATTAATATTCTTTAGCACACAGTGCAAAACTTCCTCCAGAATTCCTGAGCAATGGGCATCTTTCAATTATGATAGTCCATAATTTTTCAACTCCTACCCTCAAAACGACGCTATAGAGCACTGCACACCAGAACAACTAGACACAAGAACAGTTTTTTCCCAAAGGCCATCACTCTGCTAAACAATTAATTCCCTCAACCCTGTCAAACTATTTACTAAACCTGCACTACTATTAATCTTCTCATCATTCCCATCACTCATCTCCTCCCACTTATGATGGGCATGACTGTACCTTTGTTGCTGGTAATCCTTATGATTTATATTGATATTGATTGGTTCCTGATTGCTTATTTGTACCCTATGACTATCATTAAGTGTTGTATCATTAAGTGTTAAATGTGTACCCTATGACCATCATTAAGTGTTGTAAGTGTTATCCAAAAGACCTTAATTTTCTTGCAAGTCCACCAAATATGAAAATATGTAGCATCATCACAATCACACCTCCAACATTTCGCTTGGATATTAGGACACATACATGATAATTTTTTGGGATCTAAGTGCCATCTATAAAACATCTTATAAAAATTTTCCCTTAAAAGGGATTGAGACTAAATTGATTCTGAATTTAATAACAGCAGCAAGACTGTTGATTGGACAATACTGGAAGAAAGAAGAGATACCTACAATAGAAGAATGGATATTGAAAGTTATTAATTTGGCTGAGATGGCTAAAATCTCAGCGTTTTTAAAAGACAATACGCAGGAAAAATATTTAATTGAATGGAAAAAATGGATTGATTATCTACAAAACAGATATCAGATTAAGAAATATCAGATTGCCTTTGAATAATTAGAAAGTTATTTTATGTAATGGGGGGGGTTGGGAGATGAAAAGCTTTGGATGTGGTTATTTGGATTGGAAGGGAAAATTTTATTCTATGCTTGGTTTATGTATAACAATACCTTGTGATTGACCCGGGAAGCCGGGGAGGGGAAGGGTTTTTTTTTTTTGGGAGGAGGGGAAAAAGGGGGAAAAATGTTTTTGTTTTTAAAAACTCTTTCAATTAAAAAAAAAAGTGTTGTAAGTGTTGTACCTTGATGAACGTATCTTTTCTTTTATGTAGAAAAGAAAAGAATTGAGAGCAAATTCCTTGTGTTTCCAATCACACTTGGTCAATAAAAATTCTGTTCTATTCTATTCTATTCTATTCTATTCTATAACCCTAATCCTCATCCTAACCTCAAACCTAACCCTAACCCTAACCCTAACCTTTAACCCCAAGCATAACCCAAACTTAAGCCCAACCCCAACCCTAAACTTAAACCTAAACTTAAATCTAGCCCTAACACTAACCCCAGCCCTAGTCCCAGCCCCAACCATATTCTTATCCCTAACCCAAACCTAACTCTAATCCTAATGTTAAATTTAACCCAGGGGTGAAATCCAGCAGGTTCTGACAGGTTCTGGAGAACCGGTAGCAGAAATTTTGAATAGTTTGGAGAACCAGCAAATACCATCTCTGGCTGGTCCTAGAGTGGAGTGGGAATGGAGATTTTGCAGTATCCTTCCCTTGCCATGCCCACCAAGCCATACCCACAGAACCAGTAGTAAAAAAATTTGAATTTCACCACTGACTTAACCCCAACCCTAATACTAACCCTAAACCTCATCCCAAACCCAAACCCAAACCTAACTCCTAACCCCTAACACTTACCTCTAACCCCCAACTCCTAACCCCTATCCCTATCCCTATCCCTAACCCAAACCCAAACCCAAACCCAAACCCAAACTCAAACCCAAACCCAAACCCACTATCCCTAAACCCAAACCCAAACCCAAACCCAAACCTAACGCCTAACCCCTAACACTTACCTCTAACCCCCAACCCCCAACCCCTATCCCTATCACTATCCCTAACCCAAACCCAAACCCAAACCCAAACCCAAACCCAAACCCAAACCCAAATCCAAACCCACTATCCCTAAACCCAAACCCAAACCTAACCCCTAACCCCTAACCCCTAACCTCTAATCTTTAATCTCTAACCCTAACCCCTAGCCCGTAACCCCTAACCCCAACCCCTATCTCCTATCACTATCCCTATCACTATCCCAAAACCAAAACCAACCCTTAACTCTAACCCAAACCCCAACCCTAGTCTCTATCCCCTATCCCTAACGCTTGTTTGTTTTTGGTCTGTTACTCATTCCTGAAGGAAGTTTATTTCTGGACAAATGAATGCTGAAATAGATGAACCAAGATCAAGCAATCTCATGATGCTTTCAAGGCAGATATATTCATCCCTTGACATCTCCTCCAGCTGGTGAAATGTTTCTAAGTTAAACATATGAACGAGTCATTGCGAGAAGCCATTTATCTTCATACATTTTCTACCTTTCTAAGCATTTAAGCATCAACTCCTGGAGATTTCTCTTGACGGACTTTGGGGACCGTGAATTAAGTATTCTGGAAGCTGCAGCCTTTCCACCTGCATGAGCCATTCCTGGTGGGAAGAAGTCACGTCAGCTCTCTTTATTAAATGGTTGACATTGGTGACCTCTGCTCTGGGCATTGGTAACCTTGTCAATTATGAGAATCAAATAGAGAGGCCCCCGAGATTCCTCCTACTCTTCTGCACAAGAATCATGAATCAATTCATCCCATGGAGTCTTCTGCATGGACACATCCAGAGAAGGCACCACGCCATCTTTCTGGGTCACTGCTTCCACTGTTAAACTGCCCTTATGTCTAAGAAACTTTGCTAAAGTTCAGTGGAAATTCTGCTTCCTGTAACTTAAGCCAATTGTTCTTTCTCCTTGAAGGCCCTCCCTGAGTTATGGTATCATATCAGGGTCAACTATTTAGTGATGACCTAGATGGACTTTAACAGGACAACAGAATTGGAAGGGACCTCGGAGGTCTTCTAGTCCAATCCACTTCTCAAGCAAAAGACCCTTTACTACAGTAGTTCTCAACTTTTATAGTGCTGCGACCCCTTTAATACAATTCCCCACGATGTGGCGACCCCTTTAATACAATTCCCCATGATGTGGCGA
Source organism: Ahaetulla prasina (assembly GCF_028640845.1). NCBI lineage: Eukaryota > Metazoa > Chordata > Lepidosauria > Squamata > Colubridae > Ahaetulla > Ahaetulla prasina. The sequence continues at coordinate 6,064,270 of NC_080541.1, forward strand.
CCCCAACCGTAAAATTATTTTCATTTTGAATTTATCGCGCCTGAAGCCGAAATCGGCCAGCAATTTGAAGAGCTTGCAGCTGGCTTGTGGAGTCAACCATTGGAGCGCGATTCTTCAACTCGCAAGTATACTTCCCATATTTCCGATGGTCTTAGGCGACCCCTGGCAAATCGTCATTCGACCCCCAATGGGGTCCTGACCCACAGGTTGAGAACTGCTGCTTTACTATTACAAGCAAATGGCTGTCCAATCTCTTCTTTAAAAAAGAAAAAAGCAGAGTGAAACTTGCCTTCATTACATTTTCACTTCACAGGAGCTAGTGGGTGGAGCTGCTGGCTGTGAGGGGGGAGTGAGAGAGAGTACAGAGGAGAAAGTTTGATGAGAAGAAGGACTAGGGGTGACATGATAGCAGTCTTCCAATATCTCAGGGGTTGCCACAAAGAAGAGGAAGTCAAACTATTCTCCAAAGCACCTGAGGGCAGGACAAGAAGCAATGGGTGGAAACTAATCAAGGAGAGAAGCAACCTAGAACTAAGGAGAAATTTCCTGACAGTCAGAACAATTAATAAGTGGAACGACTTGCCTGCAGAAGTTGTGAATGCTCCAACACTGGAAATTTTTAAGAAGATGTTGGATAACCATTTGTCTGAAGTGGTGTAGGGTTTCCTGCCTGGGCAGGGAGTTGGACTGGAAGACCTCCAAGGTCCCTTCCAACTCTGTTGTTGTTGTTGTTGTTGTTGTTAAAAATCTCCAGGTCTGGAGGCAACCTTTTCCTCTGGTTCATTATTCTTAGTGTTAAGAAATTTCTCCTTAGTTCTCCTTGGTTCTCTCCTTGAGTAGTTTTCCCCCATTACTTCTTGTCCTGCCTTTCGTGGTTTTGGATAATAGATTGACCTCCTCTTCTTTGTGGGGCCAGCCTATTCGCCAAAACATTTGAAGGAACTTTCCCCAGTATCATATATATCTTCCACTTTCTCCCTAGGTTTTCTAAACCATCACTGTTGGAATTGAGACCATCCACCTTGCTGCTGGCCACTTCTTCATCTCCTTCCTTTTACTTTTCCCAGAATTACAGAGCAAGTTCTTCGCACAATACGTCTAAAACATTCTACAGTTTAAGCCTGATCATTGGTGCCTCATCTGAGATCGCTACATTTATTGTTCTAGGATCCTGTCGTGTCCCACTCCTCCGCTGACGGCCGGGTCAGGGAAATCCGAATCAGGCTTGCCTCTGCAGCTCTGCCCAAAGTCCTAGCAAAGTCCTCAGAGCAGGCAGGAGACCAGTAAGTGACTTCAGCAAGATAAGTTCGACTTTGCCTGACTCAGAGACTGCCAGAAAGCAGATCCTTTATATAGGCCATGGGGTGTGGCTCCATGACTCAGCACTCATTAAGGCCTGCCCCTCCCTTCCTTCTGTTGCCTCCGCCTATCCAATCTTCTGATGCGAGGGTCACTCCAATCAGCTGTTGGAAGTAAACTTTCCTCAGGATCACATGCTGTGGAGGAGGGGGAGGGGTCTAGCTGCTCCGTTTGCCTGGGCATGGAGCCAGGGCTGGGGCCAGGGGATGCTCCCTCCTCTGCAGCCTGCTTGGGCATGGAGCCAGGGCTGGGACCGGGAGGTGCCCCCTCCTCTGCAGCTTGTCTGGGCATGGAGCCAGGACTGGGACCAGGAGGCATACATTTCTTCGTGTTCGGGAGCAGATAAGCAGACCCCGGCTGCGGTGAGAGCGGACAAGACACAACAGATCCGTTTGCCTCCTTTCATGGTCAAGCGTGGCATTTTCAAGAATACCGATAAAGGAGAATATTTGTAGGTCAGGGTGAGGGGTGCTTGGTGCTCTCTGAGCTTGGAGGTTTTCTTGCAGATGGTTCATGACCCAACTAGGTAATAGAAGTTGCCTGCAGAAGTTGTAAATGCTCCAACACGAATTTTTTAAGAAAATGTTGGATAGCCATTTGTCTGAAATGGTGTAGGGTTTCCTGCCTGGGCAAGGGGTTGGACTAGAAGACCTCCAAGGTCCCTTCCAGCTCTGATATTATTATTATTATTATTATTATTATTATTATTATTATTATTATTATTATTATTATTATTATTATTATTATTATTATTATTATTATTATTATTATTACATCATCAATGTTAGAAGGGAATGGGGTTTGTGGATGGGAGGAGGAGAAGAGGAGGAGGAAGAGGAGGAGGAGGAGGAGGAGGAGGAGGAGGAGGAGGTGGTGGTCTGTGAGATCTTTGGTACTGAGCATAGTTGTTTTCTTACAGACATTTCATGACCCAACTTGGTAACATCATCAGTGCTAGAAGGGAGTGGGATTTGTGGAAAGGAGGAGGAGGAGGAAGAGGAGGAGGAGGAGGAGGAGGACTGTAGGATCCTTGCTAGCTTGCTAGTTTTGCAGACGTGTCATTACCCAACTAGGTAACAGTGCTTGTGAATGCACTGTTGGAACTTGTGCAAGAAAACAACCGAGCTCAGAGAGCACAAACCACCCTTCATTTTCAAGAGCCTTCTCAAACCTGAAGTTCACACGCATCAGTGCTTTTTCTATCAGTTTCTTCAAAATCCAACTTTCATATCCATACAGAGTCACAGGGGGGGAAAAAATCTGTTTTCTGCAGATATAGCCATGTCCCGGCATCTGAATCTGTTTTCCAAGTTTTAGGTTGGCTGGATAGAGATTGGATAGATCACCTATGAGGTTCGGAAAACTTGGTACTGACCTTAATGTCTCAGAATCAATCATCAAAATGTGGATCACCCAGCTGAGTCAAAGGTAGCTTATAATCAACCGCAACATTTTTAAAAAAATCCTTTAAATATATATATAAATATATATATGTAGGTCTTTGGTTGTTCGGGTTTTCTCCCATGTAAAATTGGAAGTGTCTTGTCGATGTTTCGACGAAGTCTCATTCATCATCTTCAGGCTTCAGCTTCATGCTTCTGGGAGCTCCCAGAAGCACGAAGCTGAAGCCTGAAGATGATGAATGAGACTTCGTCGAAACGTCGCCAAGACACTTCCAATTTTACACGGGAGAAAACCCAAACAACCAAAGATCTACATACAAACACCCGTGAAAACCTCAGAAAACAAATATATATATTTACCAAGTTAGGCATTCCTTACCATACATTTGTGCCTTTGACTTTGCATTTGCTCTTATTCAATTAATCTTCTTATTTTCCACTCGGTTCTCTTTTAAATTGTGTCTTCTAGGGCCCGAGCTAGAAGTATTAGCTAGGGGAGTATGGCCTCTCTGACCTTTTGAAAACTGTTCAGAACTTATCTTTTTAAGTCAGCTTCTAACAGTTTTAATCCCTACTCAGGGTAGATGATTTCTATCTGTTTATTTGGGATTATATATATAGTTTTTATTTTATTTTGGTGTATTACCGCATTGAAATTGCATTTTAACACTCTGTGATCTGCCCAAACCTGTGTGACTAGGATTGTATGAAAAAGACTTTTGCTGGAGAAATACATCTGTAAAATTGAATAAGCGTTAAAAATTAAAATTAAAACACTGAAGAGCCCAAGAATAGGACTTCATTCCGCCCTGTCCCAAAAATGCTTTTTCTTAAAAAAAAATAAAACATTTTAATTACATTTGGAGTTGCTCTTCTACCCTTTCTTTCCCTCCATTTTACAACAAACCTTCTTCTTCTCTTTTCCCTCCCTTCTTCACCTTTCTACCTTCTTCCTCCTCCTCGCCTTCCTCATACCTACTTCCCTTTCCTCTCCCCCACTCCTTTTCTCTTTCCCTCCTTTCTCACCTCTCCTCCTCTTATCCCCTGATTTATCCTCCTCTCCTTCTACTTCCCTCCATCCCTCTCTCTCCTTCATCTCCTCTATCTTACCTTCTATTCCTCTCTTCTTCCTTTCTTCTTTGTTTTTTTTTTATTTATTTTTATTTGCATTTATATCCCGCCCTTCTCCGAAGACTCAGGGCGGCTTACACTATATTAGCAATAGTCTTCATTCTATTTGTATATTATATACAAAGTCAACTTATTGCCCCCAACAATCTGGGTCCTCATTTTACCTACCTTATAAAGGATGGAAGGCTGAGTCAACCTTGGGCCTGGTGGGACTAGAACCTGCAGTAATTACAAGCAGCTGCTGTTAATAACAGACTGCATTAGTCTGTTGAGCCACAGAGGTTGTATGATATTTCCCTTGTTTGGTATCCGAGCAACTCCAATCTTCTAATATTATATACTTTCTTATATGTTTTATTTTTGTGCTTTTCTTAGGGAGAATATGTATGATTATTTATGAATAAGAAAATGTACATCTATAATATGTGTATAAGAAAATTAAAAAAAACACACTTTTTTTCCAAAAATGCTTTTTTTTCTTTTTTTTTAATGTAATTTTTATTACAATTTTTCCTTTACATAACACTAGTACATAATCAACAGACGGTGTCATTTTTATATACTTTGGATCAACATTCCATACAATATATACATTATATACATTCAATATCTAATCCTCGATAGCCTTATGTATATTTCCAATTTTTATTTCTATTGTCTATCCAGGTATACCGTTTTTCCCAAACCGTGTAAAATTCCGAATCATCTTTTTTTTTTTTAAAAAAAAGAATTTTTATTAAACTTTTAAATTTTAAAAACAAAATAAAGAAAAATACAACAAAAAACAAAAACCCATTAAAAACACATAACTGACATAACATTACATATTTTACAGCTTGCCGTATCGGCATAAATATATATTCTCTGTTCTTATTCAATCGTTCCTCTACATGCTTATATTTACATTGGTATCTGTTTACTAATCCGTCCTTATCCGGTTAACACAATTCAATGGTTTACACTTCCTGGTTTTAACTTAATTAGGTTAACATTCCAATTTATTATTTTGATTTCTTTTTTCTAACCAATCATATAATTTATGCCACACTTTGTAGTATTCCGACTCTTCCCTTTCCTTAATTTCTAGTGTCATCTTGTCCATTTCTGCACACTGTCATATATCTTCTGAATTATCAATCCCTCTGGTGGTGTGTTGTTGTGTTCTTTCCAACATTGCGCGAATGCAATTCTCGCCTCTGTTAATATGTGTAGAATCAAATACCTTATCTTTTTATCAAATTTTGTTTTAAGTATTTCCAGGAGAAATGTTTCCAGGTTTAGTTCTATTTGACATTTTATTAGATCTTGTAGCCATCCTTGTATCTTAGTCTAGTACTTTTTCATTTCAGGAAATGGCCACCAAGCATGAAAGAAGGTACCTTGATGTTGGTTACATTTCCAACACTTTGGGCTTAGATTCGAATACATTTTAGCCAGCCTTGCTGGGGCTAAATGCCAATAGTAAAGCATTTTATACTGATTTTCCTTATAAGCAGCGGATTTTGTTACAGTGTAATTTTTGTTCCAAATTCTTTCCCAGTCATCTAGATCAGGGGTTTCCAACCTTGGTCCCTTTAAGACTTGTGGACTTCAACTCCCAGAGTCCCTCAGCCAGCTTTGCTCTGGGAGTTGACTCTGGGAGTTGAAGTCCACAAGTCTTAAAGCGGCCAAGGTTGGAGACGCTGGCTGAGGAATTCTGGGAGTTGAAGTCCACAAGTCTTAAAGCGGCCAAGGTTGGAAACGCTGGCTGAGGAATTCTGGGAGTTGAAGTCCACAAGTCTTAAAGCGGCCAAGGTTGGAAACGCTGGCTGAGGATTTCTGGGAGTTAAAGTCCACAAGTCTTAAAGCGGCCAAGGTTGGAGACGCTGGCTGAGGAATTCTGGGAGTTGAAGTCCACAAGTCTTAAAGCGGCCAAGGTTGGAGACGCTGGCTGAGGAATTCTGGGAGTTGAAGTCCACAAGTCTTAAAGCGGCCAAGGTTGGAGACGCTGGCTGAGGAATTCTGGGAGTTGAAGTCCACAAGTCTTAAAGCGGCCAAGGTTGGAGACGCTGGCTGAGGAATTCTGGGAGTTGAAGTCCACAAGTCTTAAAGCGGCCAAGGTTGGAGACGCTGGCTGAGGAATTCTGGGAGTTGAAGTCCACAAGTCTTAAAGTGGCCAAGGTTGGAGACGCTGGCTGAGGAACTCTGGGAGTTGAAGTCCACAAGTCTTAAAGGGACCAAGGTTGGAGACCCCTGATCTAGATCTATATTATGCCCTATGTTTTTAGCCCATGCAATCATCTGTTCTTTCACTACCACCTCGACTCAGTCAAATTCTAATAGATAATTGTATATTTTAGATATTAATTTGCCTTTGGGGCCTATCCACAATTTATCTAGTTGTTTTGGTTCCGTGTCAATTCCATATTCTTCTGCATCAAAGATGCTTTTTCAAAAGGCAAGTGGACTTTTTTTCCCCCCCTTAAAAACATTTTGCTTCTCATCCAAGAAGCTTCTTCAATTCATGAACTGAAGAAGCTTCTTGAATGAGAAGCAAAATGTCTTCAAAAAACAAAAGTCCACTTGCCTTTTGAAAGAAAGCACCTTTGGGACAACCATGACCTGGAACAAGAAATTGTGGGAGCTTCATCGCTGGAAGTTTTCAAGAAGAGACTGGACTGTCATCTATCAAAAATGGTGTAGGGTCTGCTTGGGCAGGGGGTTGGATTAGATAATTTACAAGGTCCTTTCCAACTCTGTTAATCTGTATCTGGATAACTCAGAATCTCCATGGACATTCACCGCACCTTATTCAGTACCAGGTTTTTGGACATGTCCACCTTAGATGTTTAACTGATTTTGCTTCTTGTCCTGCCCTCAGGTGCTATGGACAATTGTCCTGAGTCTGGCAGGATAGACGTCATGCCCCAAACCAAGAAAAACATGTGCCAATTCTTCTGAGTTCTTCACTATTTTCACACCGATAGACACTGATCTTTTTTTAAATATTTTTTTTATTTCTTTTAACAAAAAAGAACAACAATACATAACATACATTGACATAAAGCATATATTCCTTCTTGCAATGCAAGATCCGTAGTGAACAAAGACCCCCTGATTTATGATCTTATACAGGGGGGGGCTGCGGACCTTATGGGCATTTCGGAGACTTGGTTGGGCACTGAAGTGGGGGTTCCCCTTGTAGAGATGTGCCCACCGGGTTTCTGAGCATTTCATCAGCCGAGGGCCCAAGGTAGGGGTGGAGGGGTGGCGGTGGTTATTAAAGAGAGTCTAGAGCCAATGGAGGCCACTGTACCTCAGATAGCCGGTTGTGAATCCCTTTATGTGAAGTGGGGGCGTAGGATGCAGGTGGGCTTGTTGATCATGTACCTGGCTCCTTGCTGCATGACAACAGCCCTGCCCGAGCTGTTGGAGGTGCTTGCCAGGATGGCAGTTGATACCCCTAGGCTTATGATCATGCCATCGGCCGGTGTGTCGTCAACGGCAACCCGGGAGTTCATGGCCTCCATGACGGCCATGGACCTGACCCAATTAGTTGACGGCCCCACTCACGTTGGGGGAAGCACACTGGATCTGATTTTTGTCTCTGGACAGTGGCTGAATGATCTGGAAATAGGAGAATTAGTTATCGAACCTTTGTCATGGTCAGATCATTCTCTCCTTCGTCTAGACTTTTGGACCGCCACTCAACAATGCAGGGAGATGGGGCCAACGCGTTGGTTCCGTCCCAGGCGACTGATGGACCCGGAGAGGTTCCTGATGGAGCTTGGGCCGTTCCCTGGTGATCTGGCCCACGGCTTGGCCGAAGAGCTCGTCGCGACCTGGGAACGGGCTGCAGCGGGCGCTTTGGACCGTGTCGTGCCTTTGCGGCCTCTGACCTGGCGTAGGTCTCAACCAGCTCCCTGGTTTTCCGAGGAGCTGAGGGAGATGAAACGCCGGAAAAGATGCCTAGAGAGTGTCTGGAGGGCCAGCCGTTCGGAAGCTGACCGAACACTAGTTAGGTCTTATATTCAGACCTACCTGGTGGCATTGAAGGAGGCTAAGCGTGTCTACGTTTCCACCCTCATTGCGTCGGCAGATAACTGCCCGGCCTCCCTGTTTAGGGTGACTCGCTCTCTCCTTCATCAGGAGGTGTGCGATGATCCCTTACAGGGGTGTGCTGAGGATTTTAGTAAGTATCTGTACGATAAAATTGCTCAGCTCCGGGACGGTTTGGACCACAATTGGGTAGATTCAGGCGAGATGACGGAGGCTAGTCTTCTTGAGACCATCTGGGATGAGTTTGATCCTGTGGCTCCTGAGGACATGGACAGGTTGCTGGGACGGCTGAATGCCACCACGTTTATTGGACCCGTGTCCCTCCTGGTTGGTGCTGGCCACTCAGGAGGTTACATGAGGCTGGCTCCAGGGAATTGTTAATGCTTCCTTGAGGGAGGGTGTTGTTCCCACCGCCTTGAAAGAGGCGGTGCTGAGGCCCCTCCTCAAGAAGCCCTCCCTGGACCCAGCTGTTTTGGGAAACTACCATCCAGTCTCCAACCTTCACTTTGTGGCGAAGGTTGTTGAGAGTGTGGTGGCATATCAGTTACCCCAGTACCTGGATGAATCTGTCTATCTAGACCCGTTCCAGTCCGGTTTCCGGCCCGGGTACAGCACGGAGACGGCTTTGGTCGCGTTGGTGGATGATCTCTGGAGGGCTCGGGACAGGGGTTATTCCTCTGCCCTGGTCCTCCTAGATCTCTCAGCAGCTTTTGATACCATCGACCATGGTATCCTGCTGCGACGGTTGGGGAGTTTAGGAGTGGGAGGCACCGTTTTTCGGTGGTTCTCATCCTATCTCTCCGACCGATCACAGACAGTGTTGGCAGGGGGGCAGAGATCGACCGCAAGGTGCCTCATGTGTGGGGTGCCACAGGGGTCGGTTCTCTTGCCTCTCCTGTTCAACATCTATATGAAGCCGCTGGGTGAGGTCATCAGTGGTTTTGGGGTGAGATACCAACTGTACGCTGATGATACTCAGCTGTACATTTCCACCCCTGACCACCCCAATGAAGCTATCAAAGTGTTGTCTCGGTGTCTGGAGGCCGTGCGGGTCTGGATGGGGAGAAACAGGCTCAAACTCAACCCCTCCAAGGCTGTGGATGCCGGCATGCCAGTACAGTCAGCTGCAACCGCTGCTGACTGTCAGGGGCGAATCACTGGCCCCAATGGAGAGGGTGCGCAATCTAGGCATTCTCCTGGATGGGCGGTTGTCTTTCGAAGACCATTTGACGACCGTCTCCAGGAGAGCTTTTTACCAGGTACCAGGTAAACATTTTGGTCCTCATTCAAGAAGCTTCTTCAGTTCACTGAAAAAAACTTCTTGGATGAAGAGTGAAATGCCTTCAAGGAAAAAGAAAGGAGCCCAGTTGCCTTTTGAAAAAGCACCTTTGGGACTCCTCCTCAATACATTCCATCCAGTGGTGGGATTCAGCCGGTTCAAGCCAGTTCAGGTGAACTGGTAGTTAAATTGCTGGTTGGCTCCACCCCTCCCCTCCCCTTCCAGGAGTCCCCACATGCCCCCTTTTGGCTCCAAGGTAAGTGAAGGGAGGCCCAAAATGAGGCATGGAGGGCACAGGGGGGCATGAACCCCCATGGCCCGTTTTTGCTCAAAGGAAATCTCAGACTGCAAGGAAATCAGAACAGAACAGAATAACCGAGTTGGAGGGACCTTTGAGGTCTTCTAGTCCAACCCCCTGCTCAAGCAGGAGACCCCATTTTAAACAAATGCCTGTCCGATCTTTTCTTTAAAAACTCTAGAGGTGGAGCACCTTTTGAAGGCAAGATCAAATCAAGCAATCAATTCCCTAAAGGAAATCAATCCTGACTGTTCTGGAAGGCAGATACTGAAACTAAAGCTCAAATACTTTGGCCACCAAGACAGGACAGATTGGAAATGTCTCTGATGTTTGGAAAGATTGAAGGCAGCAGGAGAAGGGTGTGGCAGAGGATGAGATGACAATAGAAGTTTGACACATTTTAGATGATAGAATAATAGAATAACAGAGTTGGAAGGGACCTTGGAGGTCTTCCAATCCAACCCCCTTCTTAGGCAGGAAACCCTACACCACTTCAGACAAATGGTTATCCAACATCTTCTTAAAAACTTCCAGTGTTGGAGCATTCACAACTTCTGGAGACAAGTTTTTCCATTGATTAATTGTTCTAACTGTCAGGAAATTTCTCCTTAGTTCTAAGTTGCTTCTCTCCTTGATTAGTTTCCACCCATTGCTTCTTGTCCTGCCCTCAGGTGCTTTGGAGAATAGCTTGACTCCCTCTTCTTTGTGGCAGCCCCTGAGATATCAGAAAACTGCTATAATGTCACCCCTAGTCCTTCTTTTCATTAAACTAGCCAGGCCCAGTTCCTGCAAACATTCTTCACATGTTCTATCCTCGAGTCCCCTAATCATCTTTTTTGCTCTTCTCTGCACTCTAGATGGTTAGATAGTGTCAGAATAACAGAGTTGAAAGGGACTTTGGAGGTCTTCTAGTCCAACCTCCTGCTCAAGTAGGAGACCCTATACCATGCCGGACAAATGGCTGTACAATCTCTTCTTAAAAACCTCCAGTGATGGAGCACTCACAATTTATGGAGTCAGGTTGTTGATTAGGAAATTTCTCCTTAGTTTTAAATTGCTTCTCTCCTTGATTAGTTTCCATCCATTGCTTCCTGTCCTATCCTCGGGTGCTTTGGAGCAGGGATCTCCAACCTTGGCAACTTTAAGATTTTTGGACTTCAGCTCCCAGAATTCCTCAGCCAGCTTTGCTGGCTGAGGGATTCTGGGAGTTGAAGTCCACAAGTCTAAAAATTGCCAAGGTTGGAGACCCCTGCTTTGGAGAATAGCTTGACTCCCTCTTCTTTGTGGCAGCCTCCGAGATATTGGAAGACTGCTATCATGTCTTCTCTAGTCCTTCTTTTCACTAGACTAGACTTCAATGTATCATCACTAGATTTCTCTAGACTTCATTGGGTCATTGACGCAACGAACATGAATTTGAGCAGCCCTTGGGACATAGTGGAGGACATGGGGGCCTTGCATGCTGTGGTCCATGGGGTCGTGAAGAGTCAGACACAACTTAACAACTAAACAACAACAACAACAATAAAGAAAAGCATCTGGAGATGTCAATGTCTTGCTTATTTAAGCTGCGGTGGTGCAGTGGTTAGAGTGCACTACTGCAGGCTACTTCTGCTGCCTGCTGGCTGCCTACAATTTGGCACTTCAAATCTCACCAGGCTCAAGGTTGACTCAGCCTTCCATCCTTCCAAGGTGGGTAAAATGAGGAGCCAGATTGTTGGGGGCAAGAGACTGACTTTGTAAACCACTTAGAGAGGGCTGTAAAAGCACTGTGAAGCGGTATATAAGTGTTGTGACCAAGGCCCAAATAGTGATTACTAAACACAATTCAGTCCTCAACAAACTTATTTTATTAAAACAGCTGAGAATTAATTCATTCTCAGCTTACTCCAAAATAAAATTCTTAATAACCAGTCCGTTGGCCTTATCACCAACCTTTGATGTCTTTGGCAACCCGCCAAAGACTTTTCTGGGCAAAAACCCCAGAAAGTTCAAGAGACGCTGACAAGAAGCACAGAAATCAACATTGCTTTCCTACAAAGAACCCAATGGCTCGTTGCTGCTCTTTTAAGCCTTATGGGAATGTCCAATCATCTTCTGGCCTTACTCCCGAGTTGTCCTTTTTTTTCTTCAGCTGCTCTTGCCTTCTGGCAGCTCTTCGCATGCATGCACTAGGAACAGGCTCCTCCTGTTCCTCTGCCTCTCTGCGTTCCACCTCTGGAGGCTCCGGAGTCCACGCATCGCTCCCAGAGGGCCCTGGCCCCATCTCTGCCTCCGATGCAGAGCCCTCGTCCGGGCCTTCCCCAGTCTCCAGGACTGACCCATTGTCCTCCCCAGCCTCCTCACTGTCAACTCCACTGCCAGGTCCACAGGCTGCTGGCGGACCACAACAATAAGTGCTATTGCTATTGCTAGTGCTATTATTTAAACCCGATCTACTCTTAAATGAAGTCCTGCTTTTGTGCAGGGGGGCAACCTATCTCAAATATTGACAATGTTTCCTGACAAACTTGCATCTGACTGGAGTCCATTAAAAGCTTATTAAAAAGACTTTCCATTTTATGCCTGCAAATGGGAACTTGGAGGTACCATATAACAAGGAATAAATGAGCTGGCCATCGTGGCTTTTAATCTTCGGAGGATAGCAGAATAAAAAATTGGAACGGCTGCCTAGGAAAGACAATAAAGGGAAACATTCAAAATAATTGTTTCCTGTGGGATTATAGCATTGGAAAGGACATAGGCCGTAAAACATCTTGTCCTGAAAAGCCACTTAATTTTCCTGCTTTCAGAAACACTATGTGTGCACTACCCCTTCCAACAGATCACCCAGGGCACTTTAAAATTAAAATAAGTGGAAGAGAGATTTGTGACTGGCTGTTTGTTTCTCATTGGTCACACTCGATGCCACATCCAAAGCAGTGAAAAGCGTGTTGCCTTTGCATCTTCTGTCCTTCAGAAATCTTACCCGTCTTTCCCAAAAGATAAGACCCTTTGTCAGGTTACAGAAGGTCGGAAAGAAACGCCACCAAACACAGTCCCGGTTTGTAGAGTTTTATCTCCCGCTCCAGCATGAACTGACCATCAATGAATGCAAGACAAAGCAATGAAGTCTAGTCAGTGTGTTGTGGGCCACCAGCAGCCTGCGGAGCTGGCAACGGAGTCGGACAGCGATGAGGCTGAGGTGGGGCCAGGGCCATCGGGGAGTGAGGTGCAGACTCCAGAGCCTCCAGAGCTTAATAGTAGAGAGGCAGAGCAACAGGAGGAGCCTGTTCCTAATGTATTCATGAGAAGAGCTGCCAGAAGTCAAGAGCAGATCAAGCAGAGAGGACAACTCGGGAGTAGGCCCAAGAGATAATAATAATAATAATAACAACACAGTTGGAAGGGACCTTGGAGACCTTCTAGTCCAGCCCCCTGCCCAGGCAGGAAACCCTACACCATCTCAAACAGATGGTTATCCAACATTTTCTTAAAAATTTCTAGTGTTGGAGCATTTACAACTTCTTCAGGCAAGTTGTTCCATTGATTAATTGTTCTAACTGTCAGGAAATTTCTCCTTAGTTCTAAATTGCTTCTTTCCTTGATCAGTTTCTACCCATTGCTTCTTCTACCCTCAGGTGCTTTGGAGAATAGTTTGACTCCCTCTTCTTTGTAGCAGCCCCTGAGATATTAGAACACTGCTATCATGTCTCCTCTGGTCCTTCTTTTCATTAAACTAGGCATACCGAGTTCCTGCAACCATTCTTCATATGTTTTAGCCTCCAGTCCCCTAATCATCTTTGTTGCTCTTCTCTTAAAACATACCAGCAACTGCGTTTGGGCTTTGCCGGAAAACAACGTTGGTAGCTTCATCTTCTGTTTTGTCTATGTCTTGCATTTATTTTTGTGACTTCTGAATGTTTGCCAAGAAAAGCCTTTGGCAGTTTGCCTAATTGGACCAAAGTTTGTGATAGGACTGAGGAATTTGTGTTGGGAGGAATTTGTTTTAATTTGAATTGAACAATGCTGGGAATGAAGTAATTCACAGCTGTTCGAATAAAGTTTTTTTTTTTTTTCACAGACTGAGTTTCCTACTACCTAGCTGGGCTTGGGTCACAACACAGGGCTAACCGCCCAGTGCTCCCCACCACTTTTTAAATGTTTCTCACCACTCCGCCCTATCACACACACAAGCCCACTGGGTGGTCACTCTGGGTGTGATGTCTCAGTGGTTAAGAAGCTAAGCTTGTCAGTTAGAAATTCTACAGCCCGGGTTTGAGACCCAGGCACCATGCGATAGTGTAAGTTCCTGTTATTCGCCCCAGCTCTTTCCCATCTCGCAGTTCAGAAGCATGCAAATGAGAATACATAAATAGGTACCACTTTATTGGGAAAGTAACGGTGTTCCATGGAAGTGTCTTCAGACAATGCTGGCTCCCTCAGGCAAGAAATAGAGATGAACACTGCCCCTTAAATCAGACACAATTGGACACATACACATTAGGTGTGTGTGTGTGTGTGTTTATATATCATGGGTTTTTTTTAGCCTAGTGTCCTTTGTATAAATTACTTCCATATTTCCTTATATTTATCTATACTGATAGGCAATTCATTCACAAGTAGCAAGGTTTTCAATCCATTGAATCAATGAGCCCATAACATTTATCATTCCAATGTTGCAAGATCAGTCTTTCAGCTTTAATAAGGGCACAGAGGATCCATTTGCATTGTTGTCCTGTTGTTAGATTCCATGTACTAAGTTTATAATTCAAGAGAATATTGTCCTCTGGAAAATGTTACTTTTTATCACCCATATTTATATAGTCCACTACTTTCTCACCAAATTTAGTAATTATAGGACAATGTAAAAATGTGTGTTTTAAAGACGTACCATCCTTATTACATCCCCAACAAAATAGTACTCTAGACAATAGCTTCTACACCAAATGTAATGGGGTCCAATAAAATTCTAAATATTATTTTTTTTATTATTATTTGTAGCTCAGGATTGAAATGAGGGGTCCTCGGTGCTCTCTGAACTTGGTTGTTTTCTTGCAGATGTTTCATTATCAAACTAGGGAACATCATAAGTTTCGATTAGAGCTAGAATTGATGGTGTTACATAATTTGGTAATGAACCGTTTGCAAAAAAACAACCAAACTCAGAAAGTACCAAGGATCCGTTATTATTATTTTTGTTATTTTTGTTCCATAATTACTAAGTTAAGATCCTTTGACCCACTTGCTGTGGAAGTTAAGACATTCTCCCAGTAGAAAGTTAGCACCCACCCTCCTAGAAGAATGAAATATGTTGAGGAATATTAAAAAAGGCAGAATAATATATTTTCCTAAATGAGAAATGGAGAAACATGTTTTTAGAGGCAGGAAACAGACTCAGTCTTTCTTAATAGCCTCCTGCAGAAACTGAGAAGGCCAGCTTTTAGAAATGCAGATTTGTTAATCCATTCAGAAAGACTGGGTCAGACAGAAAATCCAGATAAGCAACAAACAAAAGGTTGACCAGATTAGCTCAGACAAACACCTAGGATTTGCATTCCCTCTTTTGCCTATAGAGCCAGCTATGACCCTTACATGACCCCATAGGAATCTGACAAGAGCCAATATAATACATGTTCTTGCACAGGAACAGGAAGCTCAAGTGCAAAGCTCAAAAGAAAGTATAACCCCACACACGCACTCTCAGTTCCATTTTGTCAGCTGCCCATGAGGTTCTGCTTCATCAATAAACCATCTTTCCAATTAGCCTCCCTGTTTCCAGTGTTTTTCTCCCAGTTTGGAACTGAACCAGATGGACATTTCTTCCCACATCCTGTTGTGTCTCATCCAATCTCACCTCAGCCGGGGTCTTCTTATCTGCTTCCGAACACGGAAGAAGAAATACCTCCAGCCCCCAGCTCTGACTCCATGCCCAGGCAAACGAAGCAACTAGACCCCTCCCCCTCCTCCACAGCATGTGAGCCTGAGGAAGGTTTATTACCAACAGCTGCCGACTGGAGTGACCCTCGCGTCAGAAGACTTGATAGGCAGAGGCAACAGAAGGAAGGGAGGGGCAGACCTGGATAAGTGCTGAGTCATGGAGCCACACCCCATGGCTTATATAAAGGATCTGCTTTCTGGCATTCTCTGAGTCAGGCAAAGTCTAAACATATCTTGCTGAAGTCACTTTCTGGTCTCCTGCCTGCCTTGAGGACTTTGCTAGGACTTTGGCAGAGCTGCAGAGGCATGCCTGATTCGGATTTCCCTGACCCGGCCATCAGCGGAGGAGTGGGACACGACACATCCCAATGCCTAGACAATCACGGTCTTTTCTAATGTAATTAAAGAAGTACAACTGGACATCCGAGGTATCCTGTATACAGTGGTGGGATTTATAATTTAACATAATTTAAATAATTTAACAACCGGTTCTCTGCCCTAAAGACCAGCTGGGTGGGTATGGCCACGGTGGGTGTGACCGTAGCCTGTGACAGCCAGCATTCGGCCTCCTGCATCCCTGAGAGAAAAAACGGGCTGCGAGGGACTGTGCCACACCTCCTGTGCCCCGTTTTGGCCCTAGTAGGCCTCCCTGCAGCCACCTAAAGCAAAAATGGGCTAAGGGAGGGGGCACACCTCAACCTCCAGTGCCCCATTTTGGACCAAGTAGTTCTCCCTGCACTTACCTGGGAGCCAAAATGAGGCATGTGGGGAATGGCCAGCCAGCAATTTAATTACCAATTTACCCGAACCGGCCCGAACCACTCCATCATATTAATGAAAACAAGAACATCTTTTGCATCAAATTCTCTTATTCACCTTTATTCTGGATCCTTCTTGTTGCTATGTACTTAATGTACCTCACTCTCTGTACTTTATCTCAATTCTCTTCTCCATGGCCTCGACTATTTCTGATTTAACTTTGATTGACTGTAAGTGGTGAAGAGAACCTTTAATAATTTGAAGTGCCACATTTAATCTTGTCACTCGTGGGTTTGCATTGTGGTTTCTTCAGCAGTTTGCATCTCTGTCCATTATCTCCTGTCTTCTATACCGTAATAGGAATGTGGGCTTAGAAAACCTCTCGGAAGGCATTCTCCCTAGTTTCTCCAATTGTAAAGATGAGGGGGGAGAGAGAGAGAAAGAGATCCTTACAGTCTGAAAGGATTCCAATAGTGTAATTGGACAATAAGAATAGAACCAGTATTTCGTACATTGAGCTAAGTTACAGTATTTACAATTTTACACAGCTAAAAAAGAAAGATGTGGGACCTCTTGAGTCCAGCTTAGTCCACCCTTCAAATACAGACATGAGAAAAACAAGAAATCCTGACCAATTCTTCCGTGAACTTTGTTCTATCATCCTTAAAGACAATTACCGTATTTTTCAGAGTATAAGATACACTTTCCCCCCCTCCTAAAACAGGGTAAAAATTTGAGTGTGTCTTATACACCGAATGTAGCCCCGCCCATGAGGCCAAAAACATGAGGCACAGAGGCGGCGATGGTCTGTGGCAATCCCTGCAGCCTGGAACAGCTGATTGGGGGTATTCTGGGAGGCCGATCCACCCGCCAATCAGCTGCCCGCGCTGAATCAGGCTGCAATGATGTGCTGAAGCTGACTTGGCTGTTCGCTATTTGCTGCAAGGACGTGTCAGAGTTTGCAGCAGCAATCACATCCAGAAAGCACACACAAGCAACTGATTCAGCAGGCTTCCATAATTTCTCTTTATATATAATATAACACATGAAGTAAATAGACAGGTTTTTCAACATGGTAGCAAATACCAGCAAAACACAAGCAGAGAAGAGGAGTTTCAGTTTTAGTTTCAGAGCTCAGCACAGCATGCAAGCTAAGCCACGCCCAGGCTCCTTGCTGTCGCATTCCTTGTTCCTCACTCGGCAAATATTGTTTCAGTTTCCAAACAGCCCTCAACTCTCTCACACACTGACAGGACGCTAGCCAGATGAATACCGATGGATGCTGGTAGGCAGAGGCAAAAAAAATTTATTCTTATTTCCCTCCCCAAAACCTAAGGTATGTCTTATACTCCAGAGCATCTTACACTCCAAAAAGTACAGTAGTTGCTAAATGAAACTACAGGCTGATGACTTCCCTTGTGTGATATTTTACTAGATCCCTTTCCACAATTACTTTGATTTTTCCTTTCCCCCAGAAATGAGAAAATTCTGGAGTTTAGCTTTACAAGGGCTTCTGACATAATGAATATTAGAACTATCAAGTTTAGTTAGCACAAATTTGAACGACCGAGATGAAAGCAAAGAATTACAGCTGTCTCTTTTCTACTATCTAGTCATCATTCAGATTTTTGTAGTTCAAGTATAGCAGCTAGAATAATACGCACACAAAGTCAGAGAGTCTCATTAGCGTTCTCTCTCTCTCTCTCTCTCTCTCTCTCTCCGTCTCTCTCTCTCGGTGTGTGTATGTGTGTGTTGATGCAACTGCCTGGACAAATCCCTGCAGATTTCTTGACTAGAGTTCAGAAGTGCTTTGCAACTGTCTCTTTCTTAGGGCTGAGAGAGAATGACTGGCCCAAGGTCATCCAGGCATGGTTTTCATGCCTAAAATGGGACTAGAACTCATAGTCTCCTGGTGATTGGCCCAAAATCAACCAGCTGTCTTTCATACCTAAAGTGGAACTAGAACTCACAGTCTCCTGGTGATTGGCCCAAAAATACTAGCCGTCCTTCATACCTAAAGCAGAACTAGAACTCATGGTCCCCTGGTAATTGGTTCAAAATCAACCAGTTGTCTTTCATACCTAAAGCAGAACTAGAACTCACAGTCTCCTGGTGATTGGCCCAAAAATACCAGCTGCCTTTCATACCTAAAGCAGAACTACAACTCACAGTCCCCTGATAATTGGTTCAAAATCAACCAGTTGTCTTAGACTAGACAACTAAAGCAGAACTAGAACTCACAGTCTCCTGGTGATTGGCCCAAAAATACCAGCTGTCTTTCATACCTAAAGCAGAACTAGAATTCACGGTCCCCTGGTGATTGGCCCAAAATCAACCAGCCGTCTTTCATACCTAAAACAGGAGTAGAACTAAGGTCTCCCAGTTTTCAATGGATGCCTTAACCTCTGCACCAAACTGGCTGTCTATCTCTTCCTTTGGATCTGTTTAACATCAGAGTCAGAAAGTCTACCAGGTGCATTCAGACCTCTGAAAATGCTTAAAAAGTGGACTAGAACAGGGGTCTGCAAACTTGGCTCTTTTAAGACTTGTGGACTTCAACTCCCAGAGTTGAAGCTGGCCGAGGAACTCTGGGAGTTGAAGTCCACAAGTCTTAAAAGAGCCAAGTTTGCAGACCCCTGGACTAGAGGAACCTGTTGTGTCTCGCTCGCTTTCCCCGCAGCCGGGTCCCTCTTATCTCCTGCCGAACGCTGAGGAATGTGAATTGCCAACAGCTGGAGCCTGGAGAGATCCTCGCTTCCGGAGAATTGATAGGCGACATCCGCAAAAGGAAGGGAGGGGCAGGCCTGGATAAGTGCTGAGTCATGGAGCCACACCCCATGGCCTATATAAAGGATCTGCTTTCTGGCATTCTCTGAGTCAGGCAAAGTCTACCTTGGATTGCTGAAGTCACTTCCTGGTCTCCTGCCTGCCTTGAGAACTCTGATAGGACTTTGGCAGAGCTGCAGAGACACGCTTGATACGGACTTCCCCGACCCGGCCGTCAGCGGAGGAGTGGGACACGACAGAACCATTGGTCCGAGAGATGGCATGGAAGAGTAGAACTTGAAACACTTCTCAGATTTAACTTCGCCAACGTTGCATTGTTTCACTGATTTCCCCTGGTAGAACTTTTCATCCCTGTTATCAAGGCCAGACATATTTTTTTTAAAAAAATCAGCACTTTAAATTAAATTTGCATGTACTCAGAGCCAGGTCTGAGTGGGCTGGGAGGGAGGGGGAAAAAATCCTCAGGGATGATTCACACCTTGGTCATCACTTCTTTAGTCTCCTACCATTGGGCTGGAGATATAGAAGCAGAGTCAGCCGAACGAACAGGCTGAAAAATAGATTTTATTCGCAGGCCGTCAAACTTCTGAATGCAACGTAGCCTTGGGCCGTGGTAGCTCAGGCTGGTAAGAAGCCTGTTATTAGAACACAGCAGCCTGCAATTACTGCAGGTTCAAGCCCGGCCCGAGGTTGACTCAGCCTTCCATCCTTTATAAGGTAGGTAAAATGAGGACCCAGATTGTTGGGGGGGGCAATAAATTGACTTTGTAAATATACAAATAGAATGAGACTATTGCCTTATACACTGTAAGCCACCCTGAGTCTTCGGAGAAGGGCGGGATATAAATGTAAATAAAAAAAAAATCAGGTTTAATGTGATAGATTTGCAGAGCCAGGGCAGCATGCAACATGTTTATCCTGGTGTAATCAGAGTGTAATCCCTAGTGTAAACGGGGTGAGCTCCCATGACTTGTCCCAGCTTCTGCCAACCTAACAGTTCCATCCATTGCTTCTTCTCCTGGTGCTTTGGAGAATAGGTTGACACACACACACCCTTATGTCAAACCAGGGGTGAAATGCTCCCGGTTCGCACTGGCTCCCCCGATTAGGTAGCGATGGCAGCTGCTGGTTCGGAGGACCGGTAGCAAAAATCCCTGGCCCCGCCCCTCCTGCCTCTGCTGAGCCGCACCATCAGCAGAGGTGTTTTTTTTTTACTTTTAAAAGTTTTTCTTCAGCTGAAACATGCCTTGAAAAGTAAAAAAAAACAAAAAACCCTCTGATGATCACGGGGCTGAGCAGAGATCATCAGAACACTTTAAAAGTTTTTTTTAAAAAAAACCCTTCAGCCAAAGGGGAAAAAACAAAGAAAAAAACCTGGAGGTTTTAAAAGCCTCCTCTGGTGATCCCAGAGGAGTTTCCTGATCCTCACAGGTTTTTAAACTCACTTTTTAACAGCCCCCACTTACAAGAGCCCCCACCCAAACCCAGCCAATTCTCCCTCCTCACTTACCTATAATTACTGCTCTTTTGGGCATGTTTTCTCTAGCTACTGAAGAAAAAAAAAAGCTTGCTTTGACTTCCTGCTTTGCTGGCTGAGGAACTCTGGGATTTGAAGTCCACAATAAAATAAAATAAAATAATAAAATAAAATATTTGTGCAGCTTTCCGAGATTTGGGGTGTTTCTGTAGTGTTTCACTCTAACTACACAAACACACAAAATCTCACAAAGCTGTATATGGCATTTTGTGAGTGCGTGTGTGTGTGTGTGTGAGTTGTGTGTGTGTAAAGTGTGAAACTTGGTTTTTGAGCTTTTTGTGGCTGTGTGAAGTGTGAAGTGCAGCTGCTTTTACACTGTGTGTGAGTCAGTTGTGTTTTGTTTTGTTGTGTTGTGTGTGTGTAAAGTGTGAAAGTTGGTTTTTGATACCGCTTATTGTTTTTTATACTTTATTATTTTTATTATTTATTGTTATTGGCCACGCCCACCCAGTCATCTGACCACCAAGCCACGCCCACCAATTAAGCCACGCCCACAGAACCGGTAGGGAAAATTTTTAGATTTCACCCCTGTGTTGAACCCTGAGATCCTGGAAGATTGCTATCATGTCACCCCTAGTCCTTTTCATTAAACTAGACATATAATAAGTTTTATCCTTCAACACCTGAATCATCTTTTTTGTTCTTTTTGTAGAAAGCATTAGCATCTTTGTGTTTCCCTGAAAATAAGACCAGGTCTTATGTTAATTTTTGCTCTAAAAGATGCATTAGGGCTTATTTTCTTGTTAGGTCTTATTTTTGGGGAAATACGGTACTAAATGAGCCCATCTGGCTGACAATCTTAACTGGGGCTTATTTTGGGGGTAGGGCTTATATTACAAGCATCCTGAAAAATCATGCTAGGACTTATTTTCCGGTTGGGTCTTATTTTCAGAGAAACAGGATAATAAACCTATATTCATTGCTTCTTGTCTTGCTCTCACAGTTACTACTATTGAGCGAGGTGCCACATATACCGTACCTGTGCCTTTTGTTTTCCTTGCCTAAATGTGAAACCTTCCTTTTTTCACCAATAAATTTCATTTTGTTAGTTAGCGCCCAATGTTCAAGTCTGTCAAGATCCTTCTGTATTTTGAGCCTGTCTTCCAGAGTGTTGTCTATTCTTGCCAGCTTGGTGTCATCTGCAGATTTGATGAGTTCCCCATATCTAATCCCCTCGTCCAAGCCATTGATGAAGATCTTGAAGAGTACTGGGCCTAAAACAGAGCCTTGGAGACTCCAAGATGAGGCTGCTTGCATGTATTGTGTCTGCCCACCCACCCCCCGAACCGGGCCCCCTGCCAGAAAGTGAGGGAGAAGGGCCATCAGGACTTACCTCTGAAGCACTGGCTTCCCTGGCCCAGCTCCAGGAGCCAGAGGCAGGCCATGGGGAGAAGATAACGAGGCCTCTGTCCTCTGACTCCCCCCCCAGGCCACGCCTCCAGACCCAGCTGATGGCAATCAGGCTTGGCTGGACCCTAGGTTTCATAGGCAGGAGAGGCGGGAACAACAGAAGCAAGGGTGGGACAGGCCTAGGAAGTGCTGAGTCATGGAGCCACACCCCACAGGATATAAAAGCAGCAAGGGCTGCTATACCCCTTCGTGACAAGCAAATCAACTGCTTAGAGGGAGAGAACTTGAGCTGAAGTACTGTTTGTTCCTAGTTTCCTGGCTGACTCATCGGCATCAAGAGAGATAACAGAGACACTTGGCAGACGCTCTCTAGTTTGCTGCCAGCGCTGATAGTTGCCGGCTAATTAAGTCATTGTTCGTGTCTCCCGGACTGAGGCGAGGGGGAGAGAACATCATGAGTATCAGAGAGGAGCTGCGAGTCCCTAAGTATTCTTTCTGAATTTAATTCGTATTTATCCTTTAGAGAATTGAGAGTCCTTTTTCAATTGTCTAAGATCTGCGCAGAATAACCCTGAGTAAACTTGACTGATCTTGGCTTCCCAAACCCCGAGTTTAAACTGGACAATACTTTGATGAAAAGCCACAAGGAAAATTCCAGTTCTGTAGGCTGCACTGAGAAACCATTTAAAAAAAAGAAACTTTAAAGAAGGCAAGGGCAAATCACTTCCATATAATTGCTAATACCCTTCACCCAGATGTATTCATGAAGTCACCAGGAGCCGAGATGAACCCGGAGAAAACTTTAATTCACCTGCTTCTTTGAGACATAAGTAAACATTGATGACATTGCCTTTTAACTCCCCTGGATATGATGAGTTTGATTTATTCCTAATGATTCAAAAAGAAACTCAATTATGGAAGGAGAGGAAAGGATTAGAGATGTGTTTGAGGGATTAAGATCCTTCTGTGCAAACTTGCAAACGGAGATTAGGCTGGTGACTTGACGGTACCATCACGCATTCTTTTTCCCTTCCCGTCACCGCCTCAATTAAACAGAAAACTCAGCAAGAGAAGGAACCGAATGTATTAAGGTAGCGGGTAGCAGAGACCGTCCTATCTTGGCCAAGTACAAAGCTTTCAATTTCCTATTTTTAAAGTCTCCCTTCCAGTCTGCTTCTCAGAGATATGAATGTTGAAGCATGCCCATATACAATTCTTTGTGTGTGTGTGTGTGAGAGAGAGAGAGAGACAGACAGACAGACAGAGAGAGAGAGACAGAGAGACAGAGAGTCAGAGAGAGACAGAGAGAGACAGAGAGACAGAGAGACAGAGACAGAAACAGAGAGACAGAGACAGAAACAGAGAGAGAGAGAGAGAGAGAGAGAGAAGTATTCAGCTAGTTCAGACCGGTTCAGACGAACCTGTAGCGGAAATCACTGGTGGAGCCTTCTGCCCCTGCTCCCCTGCCCCTGCTCTATGCTGTCCTATTTAGGTACATTTTTGAGGCTGGGCGCATATGCGGAAGGTGAGCACATGAGCAAAGCACATGCCTGGAAGGTCCATGCGGAAAACGAGCGCGCACACGCACGCCAAACCGGTGCTAACAAAATATGAAACCCACCACTGACATCAGTATATATAACAGAATAAAAGAATAACAAAGTTGGAAGGGACCTTGGAGGTCTTCTACTCCAACCGCACACCCAAACAGGAGACCCGACACCATTTCTGACAGATGGCAGTCCAGTCTCTTCTTGAAAGCCTCCAATGATGAAGCTCCCACAACTTCTGAAGACAACTCCTGTTCCATCAGTTGATTGTTCTCACTGTCAGAAAATTCCTCCTTATTTCTAGGTTGAATCTCTCCGGGGTCAGTTTCCATCCATTATTCCTTTGGGAAATAGTTTGACCCCCTCCTATCTGTGGCAGCCCCTCAAATATTGGAAGACTGCTGTCATGTCTCCCCTGGTCCTTCTCTTCACTAGACTAGCCATGCCCAGTTCCTGCAACCATTCATTATATGTTTTAGCCTCCAGTCCCCTCATCATCTTTGTTGCTATTCTCTGCACTCTTTCTAGAGTCTCAACATCTTTTTTATAACATGGTAACCAAAACTGGATGCAGTATGTGTGTGTGTATACTGACACACACACAACTATATAGATATAAATATTGCATACACACACATATGCATACATACATTCACTATGAGTTATTTGTGTGTGTATATGTATATATGTATTTGCATATATATAGAATAGGATAGGATAGGATAGGATAGGATAGGATAGAATAGAATAGAATAGAATAGAATAGAATAGAACAGAATAGAATAGAATAGAATAGAATAGAATAGAATAGAGAAAACAATGGAAAGGAATAGAATAGAATAGAATAGAATAGAATAGGATAGGATAGGATAGGATAGGATAGGATAGGATAGGATAGGATAGGATAGGATAGGATAGGATAGAATAGAATAGAATTTTTTATTGGCCAAGTGTGATTGGACACACAAGGAATTTGTCTTGGTGCATATGCTCTCAGTGTACATAAAAGAAAAGATACCTTCATCAAGAATCATAAGGTACAACACTTAATGATAGTCATAGGGTACAAAACGCAATCAGGAAACAATTAATATCAATATAAATTTTAAGGATACAAGCAACGAAGTTACAGTCATACAGTCATACATATGTATGTATGTATATACGTGTGTGTATGTGCATGTGTGTGTATGTATGTGTAAATGCAAATATCCATGCATGTCCATTAACAGAAGTATAAAAAAAGCAAGGAGAGGAGGAGAATATTTTGGGGGAAGCGCAAGCAAATATTGATGCCCTCATAGAAGAATACAAATTGCTGGAGGAGTCTAAGACAACAATGGGGGCAAAAAAATCCTATTTGCAAATGTATGACTAATCCACCCAGGTTTTTATGGTTTTTGGACCGGAAATATAAAATTAAATGCCAGATTTGTTCTGCTGTCTTTCAAGAAATGGGATGATGCAAAGGAGAAAATCTTCACTCGGCTTCTATTCCTCGGCTATCCTTTCTACAAATCTGCCAAATTTCATTTCTGACCAAATGCACCATTAAAACGATCGGCCTGATTAGCTTAAACTGGCTTGCTTTTTTTTCCCTAAGTCGAGCCACCGTGACGGCTGTGTGAATTTGGTGAAGGGGGTAGAATCTTTATTGCGATGCTTGGAGGAAACCCTCAGTCACTTACACAGGTGGAAGTCTTTGGATAGTTAGGCATATACGGCCGTGATGTGTATGCTCGGCCATTTGTCAATGTAAGATTCTGATTCCAGAGGGTCAGGACAATAGCAGAGAGAAAGGCGTGGCTTTGATATGCACCAATTGCAATTTTCAGCGTACTAATAGAAGTAATTATTTGTAGCTTGGGGTTGAACTGTGGGGTCCTTGGTGCTCTCTGAACTTGATTGTTTTCCGGCAGGCATTTCATTACCCAACTAGGTGATATCATCAGTGCTAGCAGGGAATGGGGTTTGCATTACAGAAGAGGAGGAGGATTGTAGGGTCCTTGGTGCTCTCTGACCTTGGATGTTTTCCTGCAGACATCTCATTATCCAAACTAGGTATCATGGTCAGTGCTAGCAGGGAATGGGCTTTGCATACAGAAGAGGAGGAGGAGGATTGTAGGTCCTTGGTGCTCTCTGACCTTGGATGTTTTCCTGCAGACATCTCATTATCCAAGCTAGGTAACATGGTCAGTGCTAGCAGGAATGGGGTTTGCATTACAGAAGAGGAGGAGGAAGAGGAGGAGGATTGTAGGTCCTTGGTGCTCTCTGAACTTGATTGTTTTCCGCAGGCATTTCATTACCCAACTAGGTGACATCATCAGTGCTAGCAGGAATGGGCTTTGCATACAGAAGAGGGGAGGAAGAGAAGGAGGAGGAGGATTGTAGGTCCTTGGTGCTCTCTGACCTTGATGTTTTCCTGCAGACATCTCATTATCCAAACTAGGTAACATGGTCAGTGCTAGCAGAGAATGGGCTTTGCATACAGAAGAGGAGGAGGATTGTAGGGTCCTTGGTGCTCTCTGACCTTGGATGTTTTCCTGCAGACATCTCATTATCCAAACTAGGTAACATGGTCAGTGCTAGCAGGAATGGGGTTTGCATTACAGAAGAGCTTTTTACCAGGTTCGCCTGGTCCACCAGTTGCGCCCCTTTCTTGACCAGAATGCCTTATGCACGGTCACTCATGCTCTCGTCACTTCCCGTCTGGATTATTGTAATGCTCTCTACATGGGGCTACCCCTGGAGTGCACTCGGAGGCTTCAGTTAGTCCAGAATGCAGCTGCGCAGGTGATTGAGGGAGCCACACGCTGCTCCCGGGTAACACCGCTCCTGCACAATTTGCACTGGCTACCTGTGGTCTTTTGGGTGCACTTCAAGGTGTTGGTTACCACCTTTAAAGCGCTCCATGGCTTAGGGCCCGGGTACTTACGGGACCGTCTGCTGTTACCCTATGCCTCCCACCGACCCATACGCTCACACAGAGAGGGTCTGCTCAGGGTGCCGTCCGCCAAGCAATGTCGGCTGGCGGCCCCCAGGGGTAGGGCCTTCTCTGTGGGAGCTCCTACTCTTTGGAACAAACTTCCCCCTGGTTTGCGTCAACTACCTGACCTTCGGACCTTTCGCCATGAATTGAAAATGTACTTGTTCATCCAAGCGGGATTGGCTTAATTTTTAACTTTTAATTTTTAAATTCTGAAATTTGAATTTTAATAGTTTTAAATTGGGGTACTGTGTTTTATTGGGGTCAATCTGACGGTTTTACATTTAAACTTTTAAATTTTTCGGCCATTATATAATATGTTATTTTAATTTGTTGTTTTAATATTGTATATTGTATATTTTTAATTTGGCTGTACACCACCCTGAGTCCTTCGGGAGAAGGGCGGTATAAAAGTCTAAATAATAAATAAATAAATAAATAAATAATAATACAGAAGAGGGGAGAGAGGGAGGGAGGAAGAGAAGGAGAAAAAAGACTGTGAGGTCCCTGGTTCTTTCTGCCCTTGGATGTTTTCCTGCAGACATCTCATTATCCAAGCTAGGTAACATGGTCAGTGCTAGCAGGGAATGGGCTTTGCATATAGAAGAGGGGAAGGAAGGAGAGGAGGAGGAGGAGGAGGAGGAGGTGGTGGAGGATTGTAGGGTCCTTGATGCTCTCTGACCTTGGATGTTTTCCTGCAGACATCTCATTATCCAATTAGGTAACATCAACAGAGCTAGAAAAGAAAGGGGTTTGCTCTCTGTTTATATATGAGTGGGTGTATTGGTGAGAGTGCTCTTGGTTGTTCCTTGGTTAGACTTGTTTTTACTGTTTGTCTGAATTTCTCTTAGGACAAGAAATTCTGTTTTTCACTGAGAATGAAATCAAGGAACAATCCCACTGGCACAACAAGCCACTAGTAAAGAAACAGAGACAAAACCCACTCCTACTCCTCCCCCCCTCTCGCAAACAGCACTCTCTTCTAGCACTGATGATGGTACCTTGTTTGGTAATGAAATTTGTTTGGTAATGAAATTTGGTAATGAAATTTGTTTGGTAATGAAATTTGTGTTGTAAATGTTGTACCTTGATGAACGTATCTTTTCTTTTATGTACACTGAGAGCATATGCACCAAGACAAATTCCTTGTGTGTCCAATCACACTTGGCCAATAAAAAATTCTATTCTATTCTATTCTATTCTATTCTAAACATCTACAAAGAAAACAATCAAGCTTAGAGCGCATCAAAGACCACATGGACCGTGTCTTCCTCCTCCTCCTCCTCCTCCTCCTCCCCTCTCCACAAACCCCATTCCCTGCTAGCACTGACAATGTTACCTAGTTGGGCCATGAAACATCTGCAGAAATGCAACTAAGCTCAGAACGCAACAAAGACCCCATAATTTTCAGGGTCTCTGAAAAATTCCAACTGTTGGACAGAATCCAACAGATGGAATTTTAATAGAACTGAGTGTCTGCAGCTCAGAGTTGAACTGTGGGGTGCTTGGTGCTCTCTGAGATTGATCGGTTTCTTGCAGATGTTTCATTATCCAACCAGGTAACATCTTCCCTGCGAGCACTGATGATGTTACCTAGTCGGGTAATGAAATGTTTGCAAGCAAACAGCCAAGCACAGAGGGCACCATGGACTCCACAGATGCTACTTCTGCAAACTGTAGACTTCTGAGCAGTTAAAAGTTCTACTTCTGGACAACACGGCAAAAATTAAAAACAAAGCAATGGAGATCAGAACGGTGACCAGTCTTCGGCGGCGAAGGCAGAATTAACGTAGCTTTATTGTGCTGCAGGAATGAGAGGTGACGAATTGAGACCGGTAGAGCGTTAATAAGCCGACGATGTCAGTGGCTGGAGGCTTAATTATTCCAAGTTCTTTGGGACTTATGTCTTTGAGGGGAGAAAAACAGCATCTGGGGTGGGAAGGGAGAGGAAGACTGTTGGAAGCAGAGCCGAAATCAGCTTCAACAATTGCCTGTTGGGTCTATTTACGAGTCAACGATTCCACCCATTTCTTAAAGCTTCTGCTTTAAAGGAGGTAGCACAGAGGCAGGATATTAAACTGCTTCTTCAACCCCTCGCTGGGAAGCCGAGGCACAGGATGGCCATTATGCCACTGTGTAATGTGCTTCTCCATTACCCTCCTGGGTTCAGTCAGGAGATCTAAAATAGACTGAGGAGGAGTATCAAATAATTCTTCCGTGATTTGAAGAGAGATGGGTGAACCAAAGCTTCTCATTTTAGTCCATTGCCTAGAAACAGCGGTGGGTTTCATATATTCTTGCCACTGGTTCACCGCCCACGCATAGGCTCACTTCGTGCATGTGTGCAGCTTCTGTGAATGCGCTTCGTTCGTGCACACGCCTTCTGCGCATGTCCCAGGCCTCAAAAATGTGGCTAAATAGGATGGTATTACTGCGAGTCAACCCACAGTCACCGCAACCAGTTTTCCTGAACTGGTACGAACTGGCTTAATACCACTTCTGCCTAAAGGTAAAGGTAAAGGTTGCCCTCGCACATACGTGCTAGTCGTTCCTGACTCTAGGGGGCGGTGCTCATCTCTGTTTCAAAGCCAAAGAGCCAGCGCTGTCCGAAGACATCTCCATGGTAATGTGGCCGGCATGATTCAACGCCAATGGTGCATGGAACGCTGTTACCTTCCCACCAAAGGCGGACCCTATTTTTCTACTTGCATTTTTTACCTGCTTTCGAACTGCTAGGTTGGCAGAAGCTGGGACAAGTAACGGGAGCTCACCCCGTTACGCGGACTAGAGATTCAAACCGCTGAACTGCCGACCTTTTGATCGACAAGCTCAGCATCTTAGCCATTGAGCCATCACGTCCCTCACCTCTGCCTAGGAAGATCCTAATATGAACCACCAATGCAATAGATATCTGGGGAAGGAGAACATAGTCAGCCATATGACAAACAATTGAGTGAACTGGATATGTCTAGTCTAATGAAGAGAAGGACTAGGGTTGACATGATAGCTGTCTTCTGGTCCTTGATGGACTATCACAGAGAAGTATCAGCCTATTTTTCAAACTTCCTGAGGATAGGACAAGAAGTAAGAGATGGAAGGTCATTAAAGGTCTCTCTTTAATCTTTAAAGAGATCTAGAATGGTATAGATTCTCCTGCTTGAGCAGGGCATGGACAAAAAGATTCTCAAGGTCCCATACATCCCTATTATTCTTTATTATATAGAATAGAGTAGAGTAGAGTAGAGTAGAGTAGAGTAGAGTAGAGTAGAGTAGAGTAGAGTAGAATAGAATAGAATAGAATAGAATTCTTTATTGGCCAAGTGTGATTGGACGGAATTGGAAGGAATTTGTCTTAGGTACATATGCTCTCAGTGTACATAAAGAAAAAATAAAATATATTCATCAGAAATCATAAGATATAACACTTAGCGATAGTCATAGGATACTAATAAGCAATCAAATCATACTAGGAAACAATAAAAACCATGTAAGTTGTAGAGATACAAGCAACATGGGTATAGCCATAAGTGGGAAGAGATAGGTACTAGTAAGGATGAGAAGAACTACAGTCTTAGTAGTTAATTTGACAGTGTTGAGGGAATTATTTGTTTAGCAGAGTGATGGCCTTCGGGAAAAAACTGTTCTTGTGTCTAGTTGTTCTGATGTGCAGTGCTCTATAGCGTCATTTTGAGGGTAGAAGTTGAAACAATTTATCTTTTGGATTCTGGATTCTTGGAATCATTCAGAATCAAAGAGGTCAAGAACTTCCTTCTGTGGGCTAGAATTTTTTTTGCAATCAACAGGATCTATACCTGAACCGCTAAGCACAGAGCAGAGGTTTCATTTTAGGACAGGGACCTGCAAACTTGGCTCTTTTAAGACTTGTAGACTTCAACTCCCAGAGTTCCTCAGCCAGCAAAGCTGAGCTGAAGTCCACAAGTCTTAAAAGAGCCAAGTTTGCAGACCCCTGTTCTAGGAAAGCAAAGTGGTAACTTTATCCCTGCTAGGTCCACTTTCTGCAGGAAGTCCTCCCTTCTTCAGCTTCCAACATTCCTGATTTTATTTTATTTTATTTATTTTATTTATTTATTAGATTTTTATACCGCCCTTCTCCCGAAGGACTCAGAGTGGTTCACAGCCATAATAAAAATAGAACAATATACAATTAAAACAACAATTAAAAAACTTATTATATATGGGCTGAGATATAAAACAATATCCTATTAAAATTAAACTCTCTAAAAAATATAAAATTATAAAATTTAAAAATCACGAAGCCAGTCCCGCACGGATGAATAAATAGGTCTTGAGCTCACGGCGGAAGGTCCGAAGGTCAGGCAGTTGGCGTAATCCAGGGGGAAGTTCGTTCCAGAGAGTAGGAGCCCCCACAGAGAAGGACCTTCCCCTGGGGGCCGCCAGCCAACATTGCTTGGCAGACGGCACCCTGAGAAGCCCCTCTCTGTGTGAGCGTACGGGACGGTGGGAGGTATTGGTTGGGAGGTGGGAGGTATTGATCTGGTTCAGCTTGCTTTTGGACAATCTTCCTTTGGCCAGATTGATTATTTTATTGATTATGTAGGTGTCAGGTTGGTGTCAGCTCCTAGCAACCAACCTGATGACTTGTCCTCAACACGATCCTTCAGGTCTTCCAACAGTGCCCTCATTTCAACTGCAATGGAACCAGTATACCATTATATGCCAGTATGGACCTTTTCACCAGTGGTTATCTCAAAGAGATGTTTCAGACCTCATGACTGTAAATGATGGACCCCTTTGAACTTGGCTTGATACCTGGTGACTACATGAATCCAACTATGTTTGGGAATAAAGATTTTCTATCACTTTCTGAGACCCTCTATTTTTCATTCTGGACAACAGTTCTGGAATTTGTTTTCTGCAAGAAAACAACAAATCTCAGAGAGCAACCTGGAACCCATGTCCTCCTCCTCCTCCTCACCATTATCATCATTGTCATCGTCATCATCCCTTCGCCTTCTCTTCCACTCTGCAAACCCCACTTCTAACACTGATGATCGTCCCAAAAGTGCTTTTCAAAAGGCAACTGGACTTTGTTTTTTTTCCTTGAAGACGTTTCACTTCTCATCCAAGAAGCTTCAAGGAATGTAAATCCTTCCATTCCCCACCATTCAGTCAGACCTAATGAAGCTTCTTGGATGAGAAGCAAAACATCTTCAAGGAAAAAAAAGAAAGTCCAATTGCCTTTGGAAAAACACCTTTGGGACAACCATGACCTGCACGACTGAGAATCTCCAAAGACATTGGAGAATCTCCAAAGATGAGGTTACCTAGTTGGGTAATGAAACATCCGAAAGAATACAACCAAGGTTAGAGAGCACCGTAGACTCCACCCATAAGCCCACCAGTTGGGAGCCCAGAGGTTCTGAAAAATTGCCATCAACCAGCCTGGGATAGTGTTTGCAGGTCCAGATATGTCAGCCTTCTTAAGGTGACCTTCAAGCAGTGGTTGGATTCAGTCGGTTCGAGCAAACCGGTAGTTAAATTGCTGGCTGGCCCCGCCCTGCCCCTTCCAGGAATCCCCATGCACCCCATTTTGGCTCCAGGTAAGTGCAGGGAGGCCTACTAGGCCCAAAACAGGCTGTGGGGGTTGCAGGATCGCCTGCGACCCATTTTCGCTCCCAGGAGACTTCAGGGAGGCCTCCTAGGGTCAAAATGGGGTTTGGGGTGCGATGCGTCCCCCCCGCAGCCCGTTTTTGCTCCCAGGGCGGGTGTAGGAGGTCAAGTGCTGCCTGTCACACCCCCTGGCCATGCCCACCACAGCCGCGCCCACCCAGCCTGTCATTAGGGCAGAAAACAGGTTGCTAAATTATTTGAATCCCACCACTGCCTTCAAGGTGTGAGCTGGTAGAACTTCATTTCTTAAGCGGGACAAACTCTACCTTCCTATCCAGAGTGGAAGCCTGGTGAGATCAACATTTGTAGACCTTCCTGTGAACTTTGGAGCTTACAAAGTACTAATATGTTTTTGAAATAGAGAGAATGCCGGAGAAGGGTATATATATTTGGAACTCGGGAAGAAAATATATTGCCGATGTCAACTTGGATAATGGTTCTGAAATTGTTTATTTTTATTTTTATTTTTGTTGGCATGCTTTTCTGGGCCTTTGCCTTGCCTTAGAGCAAGGGTGTTTGAACAAAGCTGACCTTTGATGTTTCATTGTCTTCCATGATCTCCTGAAACTTTTCTGAAAAGTGGACAGTACCATGGGTGCTGCTAAAATTGACTGCTGGCTGCTTCCTCCCTTCTATCTCCAAGAATAGGGCTGTGGTGGCTCAGGCTGTAAGATAGCCTGTTATTAAAACACAGCAGCCTGCAATTACTGCAGGCTCGAATCCCACGAATCCCACCAGGCCCAAGGTTGACTCAGCCTTCCATCCTTTATAAGGTAGGTAAAATGAGGACCCAGATTGTTGGGGGGGCAATAAGTTGACTTTGTAAATATACAAATAGAATGAGACTATTGCCTTACACACTGTAAGCTGCCCTGAGTCTTTGGAGAAGGGCGGGATATAAATGTAAATAAATAAATAAAAAAAGAATAGAATAGAATAGAATAGAATAGAATAGAATAGAATAGAATAGAATAGAATAGAATAGAATAGAATTCCTTATTGGCCAAGTATGATTGGACACACAAGGAATGTGTCTTAGGGGCATATGCTCTCAGTGTACAGAAGGAGGATAAAAATACATTCATCAAGAATAAAAAGATACAATACTTAGTGATAGCCAAAATTACTAGTAAGTTATCAAATCGTACTAGGAAACAAATAAAAACAATATAAATTGAAAGATACAAGCAACATGGTTATAGTAAGAAGTGGGAGGAGATAGATAGTAGGAACGAAGAGAAAATACAGTCTTAGTAAAATATTTGACAGTGTTGAGAGAATGAGTTGTTTAGCAGAGTGATGGCATTCGGGGAAAAACTGTTCTTGTGTCTAGTTGTTCTGGTGTGCAGTGCTCTAGAGCGTCATTTTGAGGGTAGAAAAAAATTTATGTCCAGGATGTGAGGGGTCTGTAAATATTTTCCCAGAACCTCTTCTTGATTCGTGCAGTATACAGGTCCTCAATGGAAGGAAGGTTGGCAGCCATTGTTTTTTCTGCAGTTCTAATGATCCTCTGAAGTCTGTGTCTGTCTTGTTGGGTTGCAGAACCAAACCAGACAATTATGGAGGTGCAGATGACAGACTTAATAATTCCTCTGTAGAACTGAATCAGCAGGATACAACAAGAATGGCTAGCAAACTGATGCTTATTTTTTTTTAAAAAAATAGTGGGGGGTAGAGTCATTTTTTTCAGTGCCTTTGTCACTAAACAAGTGGTCATAAGTGGAGAACTACCCTGCATATAACGGAAGTATTCTTGATTGACTTTGGTACGAATTCTGCTGTGAATATTGTAAGCAGGTTGTGGTCTGGATTCCCAGGAAGGAAGGGCTGTGTTTCAGAGGACCATGTTGTGTCTTGCCCGCCCTCAGAGCAGCAGGGGCCTTCTTACCTGCTCCCGCACACTGAGGAATGTATGCCTCCCGGTCCCAGTCCTGGCTCCATGCCCACACAAACTGCAGAAGGAGAATCTCCCTGCCCCAGCCCTGACTCCATGCCCAGGCAAACGGAGCAGCTAGACCCCTCCCCCTCCTCCACAGCAGGTGAGCCTGAGGAGGGTTTATTACCAACAGCTGATTGGTGTGACCCTCGCATCAGAAGATTGGAGAGGCGGAGGCTACAGAGGGAAGGGAGGGGCAGGCCTTAATGAGTGCTGAGTCATGGAGCCACACCCCATGGCCTATATAAAGGATCTACTTTCTGGCAGTCTCTGAGTCAGGCAAAAGTCAAACTTATCTTGCTGAAGTCACTTACTGGTCTCCTGCCTGCTCTGAGGACTTTGCTAGGACTTTGGGCAGAGCTGCAGAGGCACGCCTGATTCGGATTTCCCGGACCCAGCCGTCAGCGGAGGAGTGGGACACGACAGACCAAGAGACAGCAAAGTTTAGATAATTCGGTTGCAAGGAGGAGAATTAAGGCTCCTCCTCTTTAGAAGTTCCCAGAGGATATCTTTAATGATGCAAAGAGTTGCTTTAACTTGGCAAGATTCTGTCTCTTGGTGAAGAACATTAAAGGAAGTGCTTAGAAGAACTTCAATACGTCTTTTTTGTTTTTGTTGTTGACAAAATATCTCTCTCTCTCTCTCTCTCTCTCTCTCTCTCTCTCTCATCTATGCCAGATACCAGTCACTCATCACAAAATCTCCAGAACCGTAAAGCCTACAAACTTGAAATTTGCCACATATGTTCCTCTTGGCTTTTAAATGCTCGCTAAGAAAGGATTTTTCGAAATGACCATCAGATTATTAGTATTTTATATACAGTATTATATTTACATGCTCTGATGCTAAGGAGCTAGACATTTTACTCCCCCTCCCCACCTGAAAGGAACTCTGTCCCAACTGCCAGTTGCCTTATATTATCAAGCTCTGATGCTACCCCTTCGCTAAACCAGGTGTGGCCGTGGGCAGCGTGTGACTCATCCAGCCTGCAGGCTGGGACATTCTACTCCCCCTCCTCCTCTGTTCCAACTGCCAGTTGCCTTATATTGACATGCTCTGATGCTGCAGAGTTACACATTCTACATTAAGTTTCAGGGTTTAAGTGTCAATTTATCACGCCGATCACATAGTTTCGTAGCGAAGCACGGGCGTCCAGCTAGTGTGTATGTGTGTGTGTGTAGTTGGTTTTCCCATTCCTGTGTGTTCTCCAGTTTTGCTCTCCCGGTCTTCCGCAGTTAATTAGCACAATGAAGGCCAGGTGTTTTCTAGGTGCAGAGAACCTGAAAATGCATCTTCATCTTTAGGCAAGGATGTCTCAGTGCAACGTAGGTGTGTGTATCCATGTACATCTACCTGCATTTCGACAGGTATGCACATTGCCACAGGTGCGAGCACACATTAGCAAACGGGTAGCATTTATCCAGCAGGAAAATTTGCCCACCTGTATTCTGTGCTATTTTTAATCTGAGTCCTGGAAGGCAGGGAAGCGAGAGGGAAGACGGTGATTTTGTGCTCCCCCTTTTCTCGATGTGAGTGTTTTTTTGCTGAAGGATGTGAAGCATTGACTGCATCGGATTTATGTAAAGGTGAGGCGGGTTGGGGAAGGGTGTGCAAACTCGGCAAAACCGACAACCCCTCTTGGACGTGGTTCAAAACACCGCCATAAATTGCTTAATCCTGAGCTGTGTTGCAGTATTGTAATGTTAATCAGGCAGCACAGAGCTTCTTCCGGGCTGACTCCTCAATGTCTGAATTCAGTTTCTTGGCTGGTTCTCCCAAGCAGGAATGTTCTGATTCATATGGAAATCCGATTTGAGCTGAATATTTCTAGGAAGTCTTTTGCCCCCAAAAAGCTAAAATTCTCTCTCCCACTTCTTCCCCCTGTACCCCCTCCCTCTCTCTCTCCCTCTCCCTCTCCCCCTCTCTCTCCCCTCCTCCGTCTCTCTCTCCCTCCCTCTCCCTCTCTCCCCCTCCCTCCCTCTTGCTCTCTCTTTCCCTCCCTCCCTCCTACCCTCCTACCCTCTCCCTCTCTCCCCCCTTTCCCTTTTCTTCTCTCTCTTGCTCTCTCCACTCTTTCTTTCCCTCCCTATCCCCTCCCTCCCTCTCCCTTCCTTTTCCTTTTCTTCTCTCTCTTGCTCTCCCCACTCACTCTCTCCCTCCCCCCTCCTCTCCTCTCTCCCCCTTTCCCTTTTCTTCTCTCTCTTGCTCTCTCCACTCTTTCTTTCCTCCTATCCCTCCCTCTCCCTTCCTTTTCCTTTTCTTCTCTCTCTTGCTCTCCCCACTCACTCTCTCCCTCCCCCGTCCCTCCTTCTCCCCTCCCTCCCTCCCTCTCTTGCTCTCTCTCTCTCTCTTCATCTTTCCAATCAGCCTCCGTGTTCCAGTGTTTTTTCCCCCAACTTGGAACTGAACCCAGACAGATATTTCTTCCAACAGAAGAAAGGAAGGAAGGAAGGAAGGAAAAAAGGAAAGAAAGAAGGAAGGAAGGAAGGAAGGAAGGAAGGAAGGAATTAATTCCATGGAGAGGAAGAAAGAAGGAAAGGAGGGAGGAAGGAAGGGAGGGAGGGCTAAGAGAGGAAGGAAGGAAGGAAGAAAGGAAGGAAGGAAGGAGGAAAGGAGGGAGGAATAGAGGGCTAAGAGAAGAAGGAAGGAAGGAAGGAAGGAAGGAGGGAGGGAGGGAGGGAGGAAAGGAGGGAGGAATGGAGGGCTAAGAGAAGAAAGAAGGGAGGGAGGGAGGGAAGGAGGGAGGGAGGGAGGGAGTGAGGAGGAAGGAAGGAATTCATTCCATGGCGAGGAAGAAAGAAGGAAAGGAAGGAAGGAGGGCTAAAAGAGGGAGGGAGGGAGGAAGGATAGAAGAAGAAAGGAATGATGAGGGTGGAAGGGAAGAAGGGACCTTCTGGCCAACCAAAGCTTGCCAGCTCCTGGTCTCCCCATAGTTCCAGATTCCCCTTAACTTCTGCTTTGCCTATTTCTGCGACTCAGTGAGGGGCCCCAGTGTGCCCGCAGCCCCCTGGCCCTTAGGAAGCCACCATCATCTCTGCCCTCTGAAAAACAAACATCTTGAAAGACCAATTAGTAGCTTGGACTTTGTTTTTGCTAAGCTCCAAGTTGTGAAAGGTTCACGTCCCCGACATTCATTGGTACTTCAGCTGAAAAGAAGACACAACCTTTTGGAGTGGATAAGCTCTTCGTAGAATATAAATTATTTAATAAATATGTAAATTGGTCAATCCGCTAGGCCTGAAGGGAAGCCGTGTCACAAGGCCTTCCGTCTTGCCGATCATCCTTCCTTCAACCGCACAAATACGTTAAGAGGATCAAGGAAGGGTGGTGGGGTTTTTTTCCCCTCTTTCATTTATTTCTTTATTTATTTTAATGAACTTAAAGTTGAACAAGGACTTTAATCCTTGAGAGGAGAGAGTTTTGTCGTCTCCATTTATAATACCTCACTGTCTTCTCAACCGAGGCATTAACAATCAACTGTCTGGAACGGTTTTGAATGTAAATCATGATGTATAATTAGAGTCTCCCCAAGTTATACAGGGGACGCGTTGGCTCAGGGGCTAGGACATTGCGCTTGTCGATCGAAAGGTCAGCAGCTCAGCGGTTCGAATCCCTAGTGCCGCGTAATGGGGTGAGCTCCCATTACTTGTCTCAGCTTCTGCCAACCTAGCAGTATCGAAAGCACGTAAAAATGCAAGTAGAAAAATAGGGACCACCTTTGGTGGGAAGGTAACGGCGTTCCGTGAGCCTTTGACGTTGAGTCATGCCAGCCACATGACCATGGAGACGTCTTCGGACAGCGCTGGCTCTTCGGCTTTGAAACGGAGATGATCACCGCCCCCTAGAGTTGGCAATGACTAGCACTTATGTGCGAGGGGAACCTTTACCTTTTACAAGTTATACAGGGGGGGAAAAAAACTTCTCAGAAGATGGGGTGAAGGAAGGCAAAAGAAAATGGGAAAAGCTTGTTAAGTCAGGTATTCCCCATTTGTCCTGAAACACCACATTATAAAGGTGAAAGTGTGAAAATGATTACTCTAAAATATAGAAAGAGAGAAAGAAAAAAAGAGAGAGAGAGACAGAGAGAGAGGAAGGAAGGAAGGAAGGAAGGAAGGAAGGAAGGAAGGAAGGAAGGAAGGAAGGAAGGAAGGAAAAGAGAATGGAAGGAAGGAATTAAGGAAGGTGAGAGAAGGGAAAGGAGAAAGAAAGGAGAGAGGAGGGGAGGGACGGAGAAAAAAGGAAAGAAATAGGAAGGGGAGGAGGAAGGAAGGAAAGCAGGGAGGGAGGAAATGGAAGGGAGGGAGGGGAAAAGAGAAAAAAAGGAGAGAGGAAGGAAGAGATGGGAGGGAAAAAATGGGGAGGGAGGGAGAAATGGAGGGAAGGAAGGAAAGGAATTAAGGAAGGAAGAACGGGAAAAGAGAAAGAAAGGAGAGAGGAGGGAAGGAAGGGAGAAAAGAAGGGAGGAAATAGGGAGGGAGGAATTAAAAAAAGATGAGATTTTACCATTACTGTCCAACTTTTCTAAATATTGACACTGTACATGGTACAATGTGCATTTGCAAAACAGGAGTCTAAATACATTGAAAATTTCAGATTTTCCGGCCTGGCTGAAAATTCTTGTCCTTTGCCATTTCAAGATCCATCAGGCTAGCCCAGGGGTCTCCATCCTTGACAACTTTAAGACTTGTGGACTCCAACTCCCAGAGTTCCTCAGCCAGCAAAGCAAAGCTGGCTGAGGAATTCTGGGAGTTGGAGTCCACAAGTCTTAAAGTTGCCAAGGATGGAGACCCCTGGGCTAGAGGTCGTTGGGCTTACAATTAAACCTGGAATTGGAACAGAGACTTCATGTTCACACCAGAACTCGACCACATTTCAAAAAGGGGGAGTACAAGATTTAGGGAGAAAGAAAGAAAAAGAAAGAAAAAAAGGAAAAATACAAGCCGGGTTTCTGACTACTTTCCATAAACAATAAAATACTGTTATAACTTCAGCTTTTTACATTACCTATAATTATTCCAAGCCAATTCCGTAACTGACCCAATGACTGAATCTTTAAACCAATATTCTAAATTTCATTTTTATTTCTGCGTTGGGCGTATAAACCAGAACCAATAATAATCCCAACAGAAATGGGACGGTATAAAATCTCTTTCTTGAAAACCTCACAATCTTGACCCAATCCGTTTTTTTTATTTTCTTTCTTTCTTTTTCCCCCTTGTTGCAGTAATATCTGTTTATATTTTTAATATATTTTTAAAAATTCCCATTGCATTTAACGCTGTAACAAATTTCATTGAAATACTTTAAAAAAAACAAGAAGAAGAAGAAGAAGAAGAAGAAGAAGAAGAAGAAGAAGAAGAAGAAGAAGAAGAAGAAGAAGAAGAAGAAGAAGAAGAAGAAGAAGAAGAAGAAGAAGAAGAAGAAGAAGAAGAAGAAGAAGAAGCAAAAGGGAATTATCGGGGACTGTCCATCCATCCCTTGAGGAGTTTATATTTTAAAAGGGAAAACAAAAATCGATACAAGATCCGAGGGATCGATCTGCGTTAAGCCGAAATGTCAGGGCAGCAAGTCAAAGCTGAAGAACTGAATGTCCAGGTTCTTGACGTTTCGGCTCTGAACGGGGTTAATTGTCAAGCCTCCCGTTTATGTCTTCCCCCGAGGAGGCTTCATTATGACTTTTTGGTTTCAAATTCCTCCTTCACCTTTTTGAGAAGAAAAATACCTGGTGACTCTCTCTCTCTCTCTCTCTCTCTCTGTTTCTCTCTATGTGTTTCTCTCTCTCTCTCTCTTTCTTTCTCTGTGTGTATGTTTCTCTTGTTCTCTGTTTTTCTCTGTGTGCTTTTCTTTGTTTCTCTGTGTGTGTGTGTTTTTCTCTCTCTCTCTCTGTTTCTCTCTCTCTCTCTCTCTCTGTTTTTTCTCTCTCTCTCTCAGTTTCTCTCTGTGCGTGTTTCTCTCTCTCTATTTCTCTCTGTGTGTGTTTCCCTCCCTCTCTCTGTTTCTCTCTCTGTGTGTTTTTCTGTTTCTCTCTCTGTGTGTTTTTTTTCTCTTTTTCTTTTTCTTTCTTTCTCTGTTTTTCTCTCTCTCTCTGTTTCTCTCCCTCTCTGTGTTTCTCTCTCTCTCTTTCTCTCTCTTTCTCTCTCTCTCTCTCTCTGTTTCTCTCTCTCAGTGTGTTTCTCTCTCTATTTCTCTCTCTCTCTGTGTTTCTCTCTGTGCATGTTTCTCTCTCTCTCTATTTCTCTGTGTGTGTTTCTCTCTCTTTTTTCTTTCTCTCTCCCTCTCTCTCTGTTTCTCTCTCTCTCTGCTTCTCTCTCTCTCTCTCTCTCTCAGTTTCTCTCTGTGCATGTTTCTCTCTCTCTATTTCTCTGTGTGTATTTCTCTCTCTTTTTTCTTTCTCTCTCCCTCTCTCTCTGTTTCTCTCTCTCAGTGTGTTTCTCTCTCTGTTTCTGTTAAGTTCGGGAAGTAACGAGGCTGGAGACCAGGGTAGTGACAACAGCTCTTTAATATAGGGTGAACCCAGCAACAGGCTGGGGGAGAAACCTCTCCTTTTATACAGTTCTGGTGGAGGCTTCGACCAATCAGCAACGTGCTGATTTCCCGCTCAAATATTTAAAGGTACAAACATGAATACATAACACTCCTCCCCTCCCAGAAAACACTTTGCCTCTATTTACATATTTATTTACATGTTATTTTTCGACGTAGTCACGCAAATAACCTGGGCGTCTCCTAGTTCTTTCTGACCTGCGCGGTTCAGTTCTGGGTGGTGTTTTGAGCTGGTCGGAGGGGCTGTTGTCTCCTCCCAGCTCTTTCTCTGGGCCAACGGGCTCCGGATTATTGGCCGACTCTTTTTCTTGGCCATCCGGCCTTGGATTAATTTTGGAATTTTCCTTGCTGCTTCCTCGGGACCTGATGGCGTCGCTGGAACTCTGGGACCTCAGCTAAGTCTTGCGCCTCCCCCGGGTCATTGTCAGCTGTGGATTCAAATTGGTATTGTTCATGATCTGTTCCATTTGGTTCGGTTTGATCAGTTATTCGTTTCCTTAACTGATCTATGTGGCGCCCACACTCGGTTGTCTGGTAGCTCTACCACGCACGATTTTGGGCGGTTATCTTTATTATTTGTCCTGCGAACCAACTAGGGCCGTCCCCATAGTTTCGGGCCCACACCCGGTCGCCTATGCTCATTTCCTTGTCTTTTCTAGTTCCCCTTGTAACCCTCGGTGTGTAATGGGGGTTCAAGCGTCAAGTGGGCACCGGAGTTTCCGTCCCATTAGCAATTCGGCTGGGCTTTTCCGTGGCCGTGCTTGGGGTTCTGTGCTGACGGCTAGGAAAAGTCTATTTTGTTTGCCAGTCACCTGGCTTGAGCCTGGACAATGCCTCCTTAGCGCCCGGACGGAACGCCTGCAAGGCCATTCGACGCAGGGTGGAAAGGCGCAGAGAGGGCATGTCGGATGCCTTCCTCTGCCAGGTATTCTTCAAACTGGGCTGCCGTGAATTGGGGCCCATTGTCGGACACCAGAGTGTCCGCAACCCGTGAGTTGCGAATAGGTGGCGAGAGTTGCGATTACTGCTTCGGCCGTAGTGGATTTCATGAGTATGATCTCCAACCATTTAGAAAATGCATCCACAACCACTAGGAATGTTTGGCCATGGAAAGGGCCAGCAAAGTCAATGTGGATTCTTGACCAGGGCCCTTGGGGCTTTTCCCATTCTCTGACTGGGGCCATTGGGGGTAGAGGTCTGGACTCTTGGCAAGCTTGGCATTTCCCTACCCTCTCAGCAATCTCTGCGTCCATGAGTGGCCACCATACATAGCTTCTAGCTAACCCTTCATCGTTACGATCCCTGGGTGACCCTCGTGGAGGAGGTCCAATACCTTTCCCCTTAGCTTATCAGGAATTATTACACGATCACCCCATAACAGGCACCCCCCTTGAGCCGAGAGCTCATCTCGTTTTTTAACAAATTCTTGAACTGCTCGCCCGCAGCGGCCACCCTCTCTGTACCCAACCGAGTACAGTCCTTAACACAATGTCCCGGTATGATGCCCGAGCCACTTCCTTAGATGTGACTGGGCCAGAGTCCAACGAGTCAATAAGTAGGATGGGCGCCCCCGGAGTGGGGTCTTCGGTCGCCCCTGGTAGTGGGCATCGGCTTAACGCGTCTGCATGCCCCACTTCTTTCCTGGTCGATGCTGCAGCTTGTAGGAGTAAGCGGCTAAGAATATAGTCCAACGGGTCAAGCGTGGCGAAAGTGCCACAGGCGTTGGGCGGTCGCCAGCCAGTATCCCTAGTAGCGGTCTGTGGTCAGTCACGATTTCAAAATTCCGCCCAAAGACATACTGTGGAATTTTTGACCCCTGACACAATGGCTAGTGCTTCTTTGTCTAATTGGCTGTAGTTCCTCTCTGGGAGGACATCGTTCTAGAGTAGAACGCTATAGGGGCTTCTGTGCCGTTTGGAAGTCTATGGCTGAGTACAGCCCCACCCCATAAGGGAGGCATCGCAAACCAGCACTAGGGGTAATGAGTCGTGATATTGGATGAGCAGGCTATCACTTGAGAGCAGGTTCTTTACTGCTTCAAAAGCCCTATTTTCTGACTTTCCCAAGACCAAACAGTATTTTTCCTAAGAGCCTATGCAGCGGTTCCATAGCAGTTGCTTTGTTCTTTAAAAGACCGCGTAAAATTAACCAATCCCAGGAATGCCTGCAGCTCTGCTTTGTTTTTGGGCGCTGGAGCCTTCCTAATTGCCTTAACCTTGCTCTCAGTAGGGTGAATTCCTTTCTTGTCTATCCGTAGCCCAAGAAATCGACGGATTCGACCCTATCTGGCATTTGTTTGTCTTGACTTTTAATCCGCTGTCCGGAAAATGCTCAAGACCTTTCTTAACCGCTCCCCAATTCCTCCATGTTTTCCCTGAAATTAGGACATCATCAAGTAGGAACTACCCTGGGAGCCCTTGCAGTAGTCGTTCCATCAGGTTTTGGAACAGCCCTGGTGCCACACTGACCCCAAATTGCAATCGGGTGCACTTGAAGGCCCCCTGTGCGCCACAATCGCTTGGGCTTCGCCAGCGGGCGCTCACTGGCAGTTGTTGGTAGGCTTGGGCCAAGTCTAACTTTGCAAAGACTTGCCCTTGCCCCAAAGAGTGCAATAAGTGTTGCA
Organism: Ahaetulla prasina; assembly: GCF_028640845.1. Lineage (NCBI taxonomy): Eukaryota > Metazoa > Chordata > Lepidosauria > Squamata > Colubridae > Ahaetulla > Ahaetulla prasina. The sequence continues at coordinate 6,107,420 of NC_080541.1, forward strand.
CCACGGAACCGGTAAGCGCTTTTCTGTAAGGCTTTGTTAAGCGTCGCCTTGTAGTCAGCGCAAATTCTAATTGACCCGTCCGGTTTTATGGGGTGACGATTGGCGTCTCCCACTTTGCGTGATCGACTGGCACCAAAATCCCTGATTAATGAGCTTATCCAGCTCCTTATCGATTTTGGTTTTAGGGCAAAGGGACTCTCCTCGCCTTAAGCCTAATGGGGCTACCTGGGGTCTAAGTTGAAGGAAATAGGGGTCCCCTTGTACTTGCCCAGGCAGTCCTTGAAGACATCTTGAACTCGTTAAAGAGAATGTCTTTCAGGTTACAGTCACTTCTGTAGATGCCAGTCACTCCCATGCCCAGGGCACGAAACCAGTCTAGTCCCAACAGACTGGGCAGAGTTCCTTCGACGATCGTGATGGGCAGGGTCTTTATGTGGGCGTACTCGACTCGGACGGAGGTGGTCCCTCGAACAGGGATGCGATTCCCTGGTAGTCGTGGACTCGTGGCCGTTGTGCTTGCAGGTGGCGCCGCGACGGACGGCAGCGACTTCGCCAAAGTGTCCCAGGACATGATGGTGATCGCTGATCCCGTGTCTACTTCAAGCCGGCACCGTACTCCCTCTATTTTGGCTTGGTGAAGATCTTCTTCTCCACTTTGGTCGAGGCGCGCCTATGACCACAGTTGTTTGGTTGAATCGCGCTTTTTGTTTGAGCCAATCGCGGGCGCCTTGCCGATTCCGCTCTGATTGGCCGATTTGAATTTTCGGCGGAAGGTTGGGCCGACAAACTTGAGCTAGGTGCCCTTTCTTCCCACACCGCCGACATGTCGCGTCTTTAAACTTGCAGCGTTGGCGCTGGTGTTGACCCCGCAGCTTCCGCATTCGCCTCGGTCCCCTTTGTCGCGTTTCTCGGTCGGCAGACCCTTCCTCATCTTCACCGCCGGATTCGGTCTGAACCTCCTCCTGGTGCACCGGAGTTGCCTTCGCGCCGCCTTTTGTGGGACCGGCTTCTGCAGTGTCTCTGCCGCTTGGGATGACATTTCATGTGCTCTGGCTTCGCCCAGAGCGCTGGCTAGCGTGAGGTTGCTCTTTGCCAGCAGCCGCCGCCGCAAACGGATGTCTTTGACCTCGGATGAGTTGCTCGAGAAGCACCTCGCCCAGGTCACGGTATCCGCAGTCCTTGAAGACATCTTCGAACTCGTTAAAGAGAATGTCTTTCAGGTTACAGTCACTTCTGTAGATGCCAGTCACTCCCATGCCCAGGGCACGAAACCAGTCTAGTCCCAACAGACTGGGCAGAGTTCCTTCGACGATCGTGATGGGCAGGGTCTTTTAGACTCGACTCGGACGGAGGTGGTCCCTCGAACAGGGATGCGATTCCCTGGTAGTCGTGGACTCGTGGCCGTTGTGCTTGCAGGTGGCGCCGCGACGGACGGCAGCAACTTCGCCAAAGTGTCCCAGGACATGATGGTGATCGCTGATCCCGTGTCTACTTCAAGCCGGCACCGTACTCCCTCTATTTTGGCTTGGTGAAGATCTTCTTCTCCACTTTGGTCGAGGCGCGCCTATGACCACAGTTGTTGGTAGGCTTGGGCCAAGTCTAACTTTGCAAAGACTTGCCCTTGCCCCAAAGAGTGCAATAAGTGTTGCACCACGGAACCGGTAAGCGCTTTTCTGTAAGGCTTTGTTAAGCGTCGCCTTGTAGTCAGCGCAAATTCTAATTGTCCCGTCCGGTTTTATGGGGGTGACGATTGGCGTCTCCCACTTTGCGTGGTCGACTGGCACCAAAATCCCCTGATTAATGAGCTTATCCAGCTCCTTATCGATTTTGGTTTTAGGGCAAAGGGACTCTCCTCGCCTTAAGCCTAATGGGGCTACCTGGGGTCTAAGTTGAAGGAAATAGGGGTCCCTTGTACTTGCCCAGGCAGCCCTTGAAGACATCTTCGAACTCGTTAAAGAGAATGTCTTTCAGGTTACAGTCACTTCTGTAGATGCCAGTCACTCCCATGCCCAGGGCACGAAACCAGTCTAGTCCCAACAGACTGGGCAGAGTTCCTTCGACGATCGTGATGGGCAGGGTCTTTATGTGGGCCGACTGACTCGGACGGAGGTGGTCCCTCGAACAGGGATGACATTTCATGTGCTCTGGCTTCGCCCAGAGCGCTGGCTAGCGTGAGGTTGCTCTTTGCCAGCAGCCGCCGCCGCAAACGGATGTCTTTGACCTCGGATGAGTTGCTCGAGAAGCACCTCGCCCAGGTCACGGTATCCGCAGTCCTTGGACGCTCTTCTTAGGGCGCCATGTAGTCACCGATGGATTCGCCTCCATCTGCCTTCGCCTCCGAATTCAAACCGCCGCACGATTTGGACGGCGGGCGCAGTGGTTTTTAGTAAAGTCTGTAGAGTTGGCCACGACACCGACTGCAACGGCGTTGGCTCTGCCAGGGCTTCCGCGATGTCGATGACCTCCGGACCGCAGTGGCTTAGGAAATAAGCCCTTTTCGGTTATCTGAACTCCTGCAGTTCGTTGGCTTCTAGAAAGCTTTCAAACGGGTCATATCGTTCCCATTTCTCTTAGCCGGGTCAAACGGTGCGGGCGGAGTGTAACTGGCCATCTCCGCTTTTCTGCCCTGGGTTTGCTGGGTTCGGTCTATCGTGCTTCAGCTCGGTTCTGGTTCTCCTTAGCCTCGAGATCCCACCCTCGTCGCCAATGTTAAGTTCGGGAAGTAACGAGGCTGGAGACCAGGGTAGTGACAACAGCTCTTTAATATAGGGTGAACCCAGCAACAGGCTGGGGGAGAAACCTCTCCTTTTATACAGTTCTGGTGGAGGCTTCGACCAATCAGCAACGTGCTGATTTCCCGCTCAAATATTTAAAGGTACAAACATGAATACATAACAGTTTCTCTCTGTGCGTGTTTCTCTCTCTCTCTCTATTTCTCTCTCTCTCTCTGTGTTTCTCTCTGTGCATGTTTCTCTCTCTCTCTATTTATCTGTGTGTGTTTCTCTCTTTTTTTTCTTTCTCTCTCCCTCTCTCTCTGCTTCTCTCTCTCTCTCTCTCTCAGTTTCTCTCTGTGCATGTTTCTCTCTCTCTATTTCTCTGTGTGTATTTCTCTCTCTTTTTTCTTTCTCTCTCCCTCTCTCTCTGTTTCTCTCTCTCAGTGTGTTTCTCTCTCTGTTTCTCTCTGTGCGTGTTTCTCTCTCTCTCTCTATTTCTCTCTGTGTGTGTTTCTCTCTCTTTTTTCTTTCTCTCTCCCTCCCCCCCCCTCTCTCTATATATATATATCTGCAAAATGTGAAACATTTTTGATAAAAATGACGGCTTGGGAAGAGCTTGGTCCATCCTAGGAAGCTGCTGGGGAAGAGATAACTAGCTACAAAGCAGGGATTTACAAGAAAATGGCTGCCGTCCCCTCTAAACTTGCTCTTCTGTAGCAAACTCCAATTACTGGTTTATTTTTATCCTTTTCCAGAGAGATGAATGCATTGCCATCCATGGCAGAGTTCAGAAGGATTCTGAACCTATTGGAGGCTGGCAGTTTGGCTTCCGATACTCTATTAATTTCTTAGAGTTGTAAATAGTTGTGTTTGGGTGTAAATAAAAAGGCTTCATAAGGAGAATATTTGTAGCTCAGGGTGGAAATAAGGGGTCCTTGGTTATCTCTGAGCTTGGTGGTTTTGTTGCAGATGTTTCATGACCCAAACTAGATAACATCATCGGTGCTAGAAGGGAATGGGATTTGTGGAGAAAAGGAGAAGCAGGAAGAGGAAGAGAGGAGGAGGAGGAGGAGGACGAGGAGGAAGAGGAGGAGGTGGTTGAGGTTCCTAGGTTGTTTCAATCCTGACTTGTACTGGCTCTTCTTTCTTCTAAGTCAGCGGTTCTCAACCTGTGGGTCGCGACCCCATTGGGGGTCGAATGACGATTTGCCAGGGGTCGCCTAAGACCATTGGAAATATGGGAAGTGAGTCGAAGAATCGCGCTCCAATGGTTGACTCCACAAGCCAGCTGCAATCACTCCCAATCACTAGCCTAATCTGGCTTCAGGCGCGATGAATTAAAAAAGAGAGAACTCTTTGCTCTGATGTCTCCCTCTCAAGCCAGCTGCAATCACTCCCAATCACTAGCCTAATCTGGCTTCAGGCGCGATAAACTTAATAGGGGAGGAGTCTCCGCTTTAATGCCTCCGTCCTCAAGGCAATCGCAAGCAGTTCAGATCGCTAGCCAACACGGCTTCAGGCGCGATAAATTCAAAACGAAAATAATTTTACGGTTGGGGTCGCCACATCGTGGGGACTTGTATTAAAGGGGTCGCAGCACTATAAAGGTTGAGAACCACTGTTCTAAGTTATCATTACTGTAGTTCATTTCAGCTTTTTTCCTTTTTATTTGCAATTTGTTGTTATCCGAGTTTCTCCTATTCTTCCACTGCTCATGTTTTTAGGGTCTTCTATTTTTACCATTTTTCTGAATCTCTCCCACTTTTCTGCATCCCTGAATATTTGATTTCTGGTAATGAATCCCTTTTGATCTGCTAATCATTGTTCAGTGATATTTGAGTGTAGATAAATTCTTTTCTGATGTTCAACCGTTCACTTTAAGTATCCCCGCTTAGTTGCTTCTGATTTATAACAGCAGACCATAACGGTGTGAATTTGAAACACAATACGTGGTGAATTTCAAGCACAGTTTTTTCCCCCCCAATAATCCTACAGGTAGTCCATTCATTCAGTGATCAAAGTTAAGGTAAAGGTAAAGGTTCCCCTCGCACATACGTGCTAGTTGTTCCCAACTATAGGAGGTGGTGCTCATCTCCGTTTCAAAGCCAAAGAGCCAGCGCTGTCCAAAGACATCTCCGTGGTCATGTGGCCGGCATGACTCAATGCCAAAGGCGCACGGAACGCTGTTACCTTCTCACCAAAGGTGGTCCCTATTTTTCTACTTGCATTTTTTACGTGCTTTCGAACTGCTAGGTTGGCAGAAGCTGGGACAAGTCACGGGAGCTCACCTCATTACGCGGCACTAGGGATTCGAACCGCTGAGCTGCCGACCTTTCGATCAACAAGCTCAGTGTCTTACTCACTAAGCCACCGTGTCCCTGATCAAAGTTACAACACCATTGAAAAGAGTGATCTGTGACTGTTTTTCCACACTTACAACCTTTGACTCATCCCCATGGTCACCTGTTCAAAATCTGGATGCTTGGAAACAGACTCATCTTTATGACGGTTGCAGTGCCCCAGAATCAACTTTTGATCAACTGTGACTATCTGACATAAAGTCAATGAGGAAGCCAGATTCACTTAATGACCATGTTACTAACTTAACATTTGCAGTGATTAACTGCCTCTGGTGGCACAACAGGCTAATGCAGCCTATTATTAACAGCAACTGCTTGCAATATTGCAGGTTCAAGTCCCACCAGGCCCAAGGTTGACTCAGCCTTCCATCCTTTATAAGGTAGGTAAAATGAGGAGCCAGATTGTTGGGGTGCAATAAGTTGACTTTGTATATAGTATACAAATGGATGAAGGCTATTGCTTGACATAGTGTAAGCCGCCCTGAGTCTTCGGAGAAGGGCGGGATATAAATGCAAAAAAAAACACAAAAAAACAAAACAAAAACTCAAGAACTCCAAAACTGCATGGAAGGTAATAAAACAGGGGAGAAGCCTCAGTAAGGCCACACCTGGATTACTGCATCCAGTTTTGGTCACCACCGTCAGCTTTGGAGTTTTTTCTAGAACGCTGACAACCACGTTAACAAAAAGATGTTGAGAATTTGGAAAAAGTGCAGAGAAGAGCAACGAGGATGATTAAAGGCCTGGAGAGTAAAATAATGAAGAACGGATGCAGGATTTGGGTTTGGCTAGTCTAGAGAAAAGAAAGACCGAGTGGGGGATTATAGCAGTAGTCCAGTATTTGGGACAACTTATTCTCCAAAGAACCAGAAGGCAAGAAGACAAGAAACAATAGATGGAAACCTGAAGGCAGGAGAAGAATCAATGGAAGGATACTAATCAACGAGAGAAGCAATCTGGAACAAAGGAGAAACTTTCTTAAGAGTGAGGACAATCAACCAGTGGAACGGCTTGCCACCAGAAGTTGTGGGTGCTCCATCACTGGAGGTTTTTAAGAAGAGACTGGTCAGCCACCTGCCTGAAATCGTATAGGATCTCCTGCTTGAGCAGGGGGGCTGGACTAGAAGACCTCCAAGGTCCCTTCCGGGTCTATTCTGATTGATTGAGTACACTTAACAACTATCTCACTTAGCAACAGAAATGTTGGGTTCAATTGTGGTCGTAAGTCAAGGACCACCTGTACATATCTTAGACCTGGTTGCACATCCATATCTTCTAAGTCCTATTGCCCACTTGTTGACCGATGCCCAGGAACTCTTACTATATGACATGGTCCTTGTAGACCCAGTTGATGGCCAATCTGTTATAGAATTCTTTTTTTCTGTTTTCTCAACATATTAAATGGCTTGATAGATACATTTAATCTGGCTGTGGGGTGTGACAGCTCAGGGGTTGAAAACACTGAGCTTGTCAGCTCATGTTCGAGACCTGTTGCTGTGACCTGTCAGCTGCCAGCTCCCCTGGCAGTAAAATCAGATGAGGCAGAGTGGAAGTCAGGGCCAGCATTAAGGCAATCTGAGAGCTCCAAGAGAGAAGAGGGAATGGAGCTGTCAGAGATAGAGGTGGATCCTGGGCCATCCATCAGACCTCTGATTTTTTTATTTATTTATTTACATTTATATCCCGCCCTTCTCCGAAGACTCAGGGCGGCTTACAGTGTATAAGGCAATAGTCTCATTCTATTTGTATATTTACAAAGTCAACTTATTGCCCCCCCAACAATCTGGGTTCTCATTTTACCTACCTTATAAAGGATGGAAGGCTGAGTCAACCTCGGGCCGGGCTTGAACCTGCAGTAATTGCAGGCTGCTGTGTTCTAATAACAGGCTTCTAACAGCCTGAGCTATTACGGCCCTTGTAATATGGCCCTTGATGGAGAGTCAATAGTCCCCAGGTCTGGAGATGGCTGATTAGGAAGAGGAGGAACAGCTGGGTCCAGTGCCTGATGCGCAGATGCAGAGAAGGCAGAGGAGAGGAGAGCAATGGAAATCTATGGGCCGATCCTTGGGATGGAAGAGCCACCACTCCTAGCAAAGCCCCACCCTAGCTCTGGGGATAAAAGGCAGGGGACAGAGACAAATAGGTGTGACAGACAATTATTCATCTCCCCGTGGGTCAGCCACTGATAGTCCAAACTTCTGAATCCTGTCTGGAACTGTATCGGAATTCTTTCTTGGAATCTGCAGCACTGAGAGTCGGACACACCTTCAGAGCATGTGTGTGTGTATCTCTGATGCTGGAAAAAGAGCAAGAGCACCTTCCAGGACTTCCATTACAAGTGTGATGAGAGCGAGAGAGAGAGAAACTCCTGGTATGTTAGAGCCATTTCAGGGGGAAAGGGAGCGAGTTGATGACCTGGGGTGTGACAAAAAGGCAAAACAGCCAGAGAACCGATATGTGTCCCTTTATTATCACCAACTGTGCCCCCCAATGTCCCTTTAAACTCTCCGGCCTGGAGAGAGCTCTTCCACCAACCTGCAATAGTCTTTGGCTGACAATACTTCAGTCCCAAACTTTGTAAGCGGAAAATGTCTAACAAAAAATCCAAAGGCAAGGCAAGGTAATTAATCCGGCAGGGCAAGCAAAACAAGGAATTCCACAAGTAAAGTGGCACAGCAGCAAATCAAACCCGTTGGGAGGATGCCAGGATTCAAATAAACACCAGATAAACTCAGTGTTTGTTCCCGACAACCGCCCCTCCCATTTGCCTCTCCTTTTAAACTCCATCAACAGTTGTGCCTTGTAAAGAGGATCGGGTCCCTTTCCTCCCTTGTAACCCACATTGCTCTTTTCTCCGTTCCTCCCTGCGCTACCTAGGATGAGGAGGGGGTGGGCCTTGGTCGCCATCTGAATCCCCTCTCCCTTGTTCTACCTCTCCCCTGCTCTGCCCAGCCTGACTTTGCCCTTTCCCAGTTTCCTCCACAGCCAACGGATCCACTCTCTCATTCTCTGTCAGCCATTCCTCTTCCTCTTTGGATTCAGACTCTGACAGGGGCATGAGAGCGAGCTTCGCTTTCCACAGGCAGTTAGAGACTTCATTAGCCTGATATAAGACAGACAGATTCTTTTACTGGTGTTGCTGGTGCTCCCAATAAAGGAAACATTTAGTTAAAAACATCATGCTTGTCATGTTTGGGAGCGGGTCAGAAAAACTCAAGCTCTATGCAACTGAGCAAGCTCCCATTCCTGGCTCCAACTCCTGCCCATCTAGCAGTTCGAAAGCAAGCAAATGCGAGTAGATAAATAGGTATCACTTTGGTGGGAAGGTAACAGGGTTCTGTGCATCTCTGGGAAAGAATGGAGAATGTGGTTCTCCTTGCTGTGGTCCATGGGGCCCAAAAGAGTCAGACATGACTTAGCAACTGAACAACAACAACAACAAAAATCCTATAACTGTACAGGTGTCTGAGTTAGATAATCACCAACACCTTCGACCGAACTCAGAAACCAACCGATACCCAGTGCATGGAAATGTTTATTCAATATACATTTCTATGTTCCAAAGTCCTACAGCAATTAGTTCCATTTAGGCTTTGGGCCTCTTAAATTATCTGTGAGAATGGATGACACAATCCATGCCAGAGAGTCCTGGCCTGTTATTGAAATGTTCCTGATGAAATCATAACTCAGACAGCCAAATTGGGACTAATGAGTGGCAGAGATGCTTTTCAGCCACAGAATGTTAATACTGGTAAGTAAAGAAACAAACATCATTTATAAAAATCAGGCCGTCCCCCTCCACCTCTCCGCACTGGCCTTGTTTGTTTATTACTGACAAGTGTAGTTAAGTCTGAATTATTTATGGCCATATTTCACCACAGGCTAAGCCCCTGTCCTGGAGTCAGTATTTCACAGAAGGAATGATGTCTGGCTAATGTTGAATCTCGCTGTCATCCCTTCCGATCTTAGAGATTCGACAAGGCTGGGCCCAGTTTTCAAGATCAAGTCTTTGAGATCTTCTGAAGCTGAAGAGACATGATGGTTAGGATCCAAGGCAGAGGTGGGATTCAGCCGGTTCAGATCAGTTCGGGCAAACTGGTAGTGGCAACCTGAGAGTGGGCCCACCCACCCACCTGGGCAGGAAGAGGAGAAGGGGAAGGGGAAGGGGAAGGGGAAGGAGAAGGAGAAGGAGAAGGAGAAGGAGAAGGAGAAGGAGAAAGAAGGTGGAGGAAGATGGAGGAGGAGGAGGAGGAGGAGAAGGAGAAGGAGGAGGGGAAGGAGGAGGAGGAGGAGGAGAAAGAAGGTGGAGGAGGATGGAGGAGGAGAAGGAGAAGGAAAGGAGAAGGAGAAGGAGAAGGAAGGCAGAGGAGGAGGAGAAAAAAATTTAGGAGGAGAAGGAAGAGGAATAGAAGGAGAAGGAAAGGAGAAGGAGAAGGAAAAGGAAAAGGAGAAGCAGAAGGAGAAGGAAGGTGGAGGAGGACAGAGGAGGAGGAGGAGAAAGGAGAAAGGAGGAAGAGGAGGAGGAGTGGAAGGAGGAGAAGGAAAATCTGGTTTCCCCGTTGCCTTTGCTTGTCAGAAAGTCCCAAAAATTGATCACATGACCCTGGGACACAACAAGCGTCATAAATATGAACCAGCTGCCAATCAATCCCATGACCATGGGGATGCTACAACAGTCGTACGTGTGAAAAATGGTCATAAGTCACTTTTTTTCAGCGCCATTGTAACTTTGAACTGTCACTAAACAAACTGTTGTAGGTCAAGGATCACCTGCAGTGGTGTAACTGGACCCACAACATGGCTTAGCAAAGAACAGCTTTGTGTATTTCCAATGTTGTGGCTTGTGGCAAGGTTCAGAGCGCCCTGTGTGTTTTGCAAGTGCCGTTCTGTTCATTCTCAGGCCTGAATGCTTATTTATTTCCATTTGGGGAAGCTAATCTTACTGCTTTCTTATGATTTATCACTCCAGCTGGCCCAGTCATAATTGTTCTATTTCTGTTAAGGATGGTTTTATCTCCAGCAACATCAAGAGAATGGAAGTGAAGGCTCCATTTTTTAAAATATGTACTGGGGAAGGGAGGTAATGAATATTTATAGCCCTCTAAAATATTTAGAATGTTTAAATATATATATTTATATTTTCCACTCAGTGTAATTGCATTTGAATAGCAAATTCATGTTTTTATCACTGAACATTTCTGTGTGCGCTCTCTCGTTTGCTCGCTTGCTCTCGCTCTTTCTTTTTTCTCTCCCTCAGACACATATAGACATTCTCTCTCTTTTCATCCCATTCTTTCCCTCTCTCATTCTCTCTCTTTCATTCTCTGTCTCATTCTCACACAGAAATTCTCTCTTGCCCTCTCATGCTTTCTCTCTCTCATTCTCTCTCATTCCCTCTCTCTCATTCTCTCTCTTATTCTCTAGCTCTTTCTTTCATTCTCTCTCTCTTGTTCTCTCTCATTCTATCACATATAAATTCATTCTCTTTCCCTCTCATTCTTTCCCTCTCTCATTCCCTCTCTCTCATTGCCTATCTCTCGTTCTCTTATTCTTTTGCACACAAATTCTCTCTTTCCCTCTCATTCTTTCCCCCTCTCTCTCATTCTCTTTCTCTCTCTCATTTCTCTCATTCCCTCTCTCTCATTCTCTCATTCTCTCTCTTATTCTCTAGCTCTCTCTTTCATTCTCTCTCTCTTGTTCTCTCTCATTCTATCACATATAAATTCATTCTCTTTCCCTCTCATTCTTTCCCTCTCTCATTCCCTCTTTCTCATTGCCTATCTCTCGTTCTCTTATTCTTTTGCACACAAATTCTCTTTCCTCTCATTCTTTCCCCCTCTCTCTCATTCTCTTTCTCTCTCTCATTTCTCTCATTCCCTCTCTCTCATTCTCTCATTCTCTCTCTTATTCTCTAGCTCTCTCTTTCATTCTCTCTCTCTTGTTCTCTCTCATTCTATCACATATAAATTCATTCTCTTTCCCTCTCATTCTTTCCCTCTCTCATTCCCTCTCTCTCATTGCCTATCTCTCGTTCTCTTATTCTTTTGCACACAAATTCTCTCTTTCCCTCTCATTCTTTCCCCCTCTCTCTCATTCTCTTTCTCTCTCTCATTTCTCTCATTCCCTCTCTCTCATTCTCTCATTCTCTCTCTTATTCTCTAGCTCTCTCTTTCATTCTCTCTCTCTTGTTCTCTCTCATTCTATCACATATAAATTCATTCTCTTTCCCTCTCATTCTTTCCCTCTCTCATTCCCTCTCTCTAATTGCCTATCTCTCGTTCTCTTATTCTTTTGCACACAAATTCTCTCTTTCCCTCTCATTCTTTCCCCCTCTCTCTCATTCTCTTTCTCTCTCTCATTTTCTCTCATTCTGTCTTGCACACACACTCTTTCTCTTTCTCTCATTCTCTTATACACACATAGTCTCTTTGTTTCTCATTCTCTCTCTCATTCGTCTCTCATTCTCTCTCTCCATCTCTCTCATTCTCCCTCGCTATTTCTTTCCTTCCCATTCCTTCTCTCTCTCTCTCTCTTTCTCCTTTTTTTGCCTCTCTTATTCTCTCTTTATCCTTTTTGATCATTTACTTCTGACAAAGGCTGCAAATCAGGGCTGCCAGGTTGTGCGAGGCTGTCAAAAACTAAAAACATACGGCACAATCCATATGGAAAGGGTTATAAACTGACAGTCACAAGGCAGCCCAAGTTAATCTGCCGGATTATCGAAGATTGCAGGTGAACAAAGAAAACTCAGCAGACCACAAAGCCGGCTGAAATTGAGACGTTAAAAGAATTGTGGAAATAGGCCAATTGCAATGAAATTATAGAGGAAAGGAGAAATGCACCCAGGAGTTGAATTCAGCCTCTGGAGAGTGTGAATAAATCAATGAACGTTTTTTTGTTACAATAAAAAACAGAATAGAATAGAATAGAATAGAATAGAATAGAATAGAATAGAATAGAATAGAATAGAATAGAATAGAATAGAATTCTTTATTGGCCAAGTGTGATTGGACACACAAGGAATTTGTCTTGGTGCATATGCTCTCAGTGTATAGAATAGAATAGAATAGAATAGAATAGAATAGAATAGAATAGAATAGAATAGAATAGAATAGAATAGAATAGAATTCTTCATTGGCCAAGTGTGATTGGACACACAAGGAATTTGTCTTGGTGCATATGCTCTCAGTGGACATAAAAGGAATAGAATAGAATAGAATAGAATAGAATAGAATAGAATAGAATAGAATAGAATAGAATAGAATAGAATAGAATAGAATAGAATGCAGGAATGGAATGGAATAGAATGGAATGGAATAGAACAGAACAGAACAGAACAGAATTAGAGTGGAGTAGAGTCAGTGGTGAAATCCAATTTTTTTTTACTACCGGTTCTGTGGGCATGGCTTGGTGGGTGTCGTATGGTGTGGCTTGGTGGGCATGGCAGGGGAAGGATACTGCAAAATCTCCATTCCCACCCCATTCCAGAGGAAGAATATTGCAAAATCTCCATTCCCACCCCACTCTGGGGCCAGCCAGAGATGGTATTTGCTGGTTCTCCAAACTGCTCAAAATTTGCACTACCAGTTCTCCAGAATCAGTCAGAACCTGCTGGATTTCACCCCTGAGCAGAGTGGAGTGGAGTGGAATGGAACGGAACGGAACGGAACGGAACAGAACAGAACAGAAATAGAAATAGAAATAGAAATAGAAATAGAAATAGAAATAGAAATAGAAATAGAAATAGAATGGAATGGAGTGAAATGGAAAAGAACAGAACAGAACAGAACGGAATGGAACAGAATTAGAGTGGAGTGGAGTGGAGCGGAACAGAATGGAATGGAATAGAACAGAACAGAGTAAAATAGAACTTCTCTTCTCTTCTCTTCTCTTCTCATCTCTTCTCGTCTCTTCTCTTCTCTTAATTTATTCTGTTCTGTTCTGTTCCGTTCCATTCCAATTCACTCCAATCCTCTCCAGTCCACTCCAGTCTTCAAGGATCTGCCTTCTCCTGAGAACCAGTAGATACATTTTACTGTCCTTGGGAGGGGTCAGGGATATTTCCTTTGCAACTGCGCAAGGTTGTTGTTGTTAGTTGCAAAGTCATGTCCAACCCATCGTGACCCCCATGGACAACGTTCCTCCAGACCTTCCTGTCCTCTACCATCCCCCAGAGCCCAATTAAGCTCACACCGACTACTTCAGTACATATGAATGAGGTGGCTGGATGGAGTCACTGAAGCAGTTGGTGTGAGCTGAAATAGTCTCCGGGGGATGGTAGAGGACAGGAAGGCCTGGAGGAACATTGTCCATGGGATCACGATGCGTCAGCCACGAGTTTGTAAACTAACAAATATATATATAATTTGTCTTTGCTGATAAAGAAATAAAGGGAGACTAGTATAGATCTATTTCAAGCTATTTAGTTCTCATCAGCTAACCATACCCTTAGTTGGATTCAAACTTGGGCTGCCTGCATATTAGGCAGTTGTATTAACCTCTGAGCCACAAGTTCTCCTCCCTTTATCAGCTGAGCCAGGGGAGAGATTAAGTGCTTTTCTGTCAAAGCACCTGGTGTGCCCCAATATGGAAGGGAGCATGCTGCTTCCTTTTCGTCCTTCAACTCCAATCCGGGAGCCCTCAGGCAGTTGCTTTCACAACAAACTATTTTCTATCAAATTTGTGTTTGCTGATAAAGAGATAAAGGGAGACTAGTATAGATCTATTTTTTAAAAAAATTTACATTTATATCCCGCCCTTCTCCGAAGACTCAGGGCGGCTTACAGTGTGTAAGGCAATAGTCTCATTCTATTTGTATATTTACAAAGTCAACTTATTGCCCCCCAACAATCTGGGTCCTCATTTTACCTACCTTATAAAGGATGGAAGGCTGAGTCAACCTTGGACCTGGTGGGACTAGAACCTGCAGTAATTGCAGGCAGCTGTGTTTTAATAACAGGTTTCTTACAGCCTGAGCCACATCGCGGCCCTTTCAAGCTATTTCAAGCTATTTAGCTCTCATCAGCTAGCCAGACCCTTACTCGGATTCAAACATGGCCTGTCTGTGTACTAGGCAGTTGTATTAACCTCTGAGCCACAGAGGTTATATATAAACACACACACATGCACACATATACACATACATACATATACACATATATACATACAGTACATAAACACACACACTATGCAAATCCAAGGAGGTGGGGACACAGAGAGTGGCAGTTCTCCAAACACCCCAGTAATTGGCAGAATCTAAGTGCCAAAGCCCACTGCAACTACATAGCAAAAAAAGCTCTAAGAGTTGTAAACCTAATTTTGCGCAGCTTCTTTTCCAAAAACACCACACTACTAACCAGAGCATATAAAACATTTGCTAGACCAATTCTAGAATACAGCTCACCTGTTTGGAACCCTCACCACATCTCTGACATCAATACAATTGAACGTGTCCAGAAATATTTTACAAGAAGAGTTCTCCATTCCTCTGAAAACAACAAAATACCTTATCCCACCAGACTTGAAATCCTAGGCTTAGAAAACTTGGAACTCCGTCGCCTTCGACAAGACCTAAGTTTAGCTCACAGAATCATCTATTGTAATGTCCTTCCTGTCAAAGACTACTTCAGCTTTAATTGCAATAATACAAGGGCAACCAATAGATTTAAACTTAATGTAAACCGCTTTAATCTAGATTGCAGAAAATATGACTTCTGCAACAGAATCATCAGTGCTTGGAATACTTTACCTGACTCTGTGGTCTCTTCCCATAATCCTAAAAGCTTTAACCAAAAACTTTCTACTATTGACCTCACCCCATTCCTAAGAGGACCATAAGGGGCGTGCATAAGCGCACAAACGTGCCTACCGTTCCTGTCCTATTGTTTTTCTTTTCTTCTTCCTATATATGTTTATATGTGTATATACTATATAATCTTTTTGTATGATGTTGTGACAAAATAAATAAATAAATAAATAAATAAATAAATGTAGATCATTAACTGCCTCCCCTCATCAAAAAACCTCAGAGAAGAAAATGAGATTTCGTTTGGCTGAAATGAAAGGGAAAACAGAGCAGGGCACTCATTATGTGAAACAATGGTTCTTTTGAAATTTCAAATAAAGTAGGGATTTTTTTTTCGCCCCGGAGAGAGGGGCGGATATGATTCATTAATAAACGGAAACTCAGAAAACAAAGGACGGTCTTGAGCCTTAGGAGATGCCTCATCAAAACGATATCATCGGGATAATGAAATAGAGGAATGCATCAAGTCCTGGTAATCCTTAGAAGATGGAAACGTGGCTTGAAAAGGAATCTTGGTAATTGCCACCAACATTTGACCTCATCAGATCTTTGCTTCATTCCAGAGGGTCTCATTGGGATGGAGGTGAAAACGTGGTCTCAAATTTGCTATCCCGTTTGTCAAAGGCCATCAAGAATGCAGCACTTCAACCTTGGTTTAAATTGTCTGTCCGTGTTACCCTGGCATAGGGACGGTGCCAGTAAGGGTATTTGTCCTGAATTATGTACAAAGAATCGATTGGCCAAATGGTAGACTGCCAAAAAAGCCAACACATTTCTAGGCTGCATAAACAGAGGGATAGAATCAAGACCACGTGAAGTGTTAATGCATCTTTATAATGCCTTGGTAAGGCCACACTTGGAATACGGCATCCAATTTTGGTCGCCACGATGTAAAAAAGATGCTGAGACTCTAGAAAGAGTGCAGAGAAGAGCAACAAAAATGATTAGGGGACTGGAGGCTAAAACAAATGAAGAATGGTTGCAGGAATTGAGCATGTCTAGTTTAATGAAAAGAAGGACCAGGGGAGACATGATAGCAGTCTTCCAATATCTCAGAGGTTGCCGCAAAGAAGAATATGAATGAATGAATGAATATTTTAATTTGTATACCGCCCTTCTCCCGAAGGACTCAGGGCGGTGAACAGGCAGATAAAATACAGATACACACAATAGTTAAAAACATCCCTTAAAAAACTAATTTAAATTTGCCCAAATGTTAAAATAACATACTCCCACATAAAATTACAAAACTTTAAAAACCCATCAAATTCAATTAAAATTTAAAGGTAAAAATCAAGCTAGTCCAGCCATACAAAATAAATAAGTTTTAAGTTCGCGGCGAAAGGTCCTAAAGTCAGGTAGTTGTCGAAGTCCGAGGGGAAGTTCGTTCCACAGGGTCGGAGCCCCCACAGAGAAGGCCCTCCCCCTGGGGGCCACCAGTCGACACTGTTTGGCTGACGGCACCCTGAGGAGTCCCTCTCTGTGGGAACATACCGGACGATGGGAGATAGAGGCCGGCAGTAGACGGTCCCGTAGATAGCCCGGTCCTAAGCCATGGAGCGCTTTAAAGGTGGTAACCAATACCTTGAAGCACACCCGGAAAACAACAGGTAGCCAATGCAGTCTGCGCAGGATAGGTGTTATGTGGGAGCTCCGAACCGCTCCCTCAATAACCCGCGCAGCCGCGTTCTGAACTAGCTGAAGTCTCCGGGTGCTCTTCAAGGGGAGCACCATGTAGAGAGCATTGCAGTAGTCCAGGCGAGAGGTAACGAGAGCATGAGTGACTGTGCATAAGGCATCCCGGTCCAGGAAGGGACGCAACTGGCGGATCAGGTGAACCTGATAAAAAGGTCTCCTGGAGACGGTCGACAAATGATCTTCAAAGGACAACCGACCATCCAGGAGCACGCCCAAGTTGCGTACCTTCTCCATTGGGGCCAATGACTCACCCCCGACAGACAGCCGCATCTGCAGCTGACTGTACCGAGGTGCCGGCATCCACAGCCACTCCGTCTTGGAGGGATTAAGTTTGAGCCTGTTCCTCCCCATCCAAACCCGTACGGCTTCCAAACACCGGGACAGCACTTCGACAGCTTCACTGGGGTGGCCCGGGGTGGAAAAGTACAGCTGAGTATCATCAGCGTACAGCTGGTATCTCACCCCAAAGCCACTGATGATCTCACCGAGCGGCTTCATATAGATGTTGAACAGCAGGGGTGAGAGAATCGACCCCTGCGGCACCCCACACATGAGGCACCTTGGAGTCGATCTCTGCCCCCCTGTCAACACCGTCTGCATCCGGTCAGAGAGGTAGGAGGAGAACCACCGATAAACGGTGCCTCCCAACCCCTCCAACCGGCGCAGCAGGATACCATGGTCGATGGTATCAAAAGCCGCTGAGAGGTCTAATAGGACCAGGGCAGAGGAGTAACCTCTATCCCTGGCCCTCCAGAGATCATCCACCAGTGCGACCAAAGCTGTCTCCGTACTGTATCTGGGCCGGAAGCCGGACTGGAACGGGTCTAGATAGACAGCTTCATCCAGGTACTGGGGTAGCTGACATGCCACCACACTCTCTACAACCTTCGCCGTGAAGTGAAGATTGGAGACTGGCCGGTAATTCCCTAAAACAGCTGGGTCCAGGGAAGGCTTCTTGAGGAGGGGTCTCACCACCGCCTCTTTCAAGGCCGCGGGAAAGACCACCTCCCGCAAAGAAGCATTTGTAATCCCCTGGAGCCAGCCTCGTGTCACCTCCTGAGTAGCCAGTAGTAACCAGGAGGGGCACGGATCCAGTAAACATGTGGTGGCGTTCAGCCTACCCAGCAACCTGCCCATGTCCTCGGGAGTCACAGGATCAAAGTCATCCCAAACCACCTCAACAAGACGGGTCTCGGAACCCTCGCCTGGATCTACACAATTTTGATCCAATCCGTCCCGAAGCTGAACGATTTTGTCGTATAGATAACCATTAAACTCCTCGGCACGCCCTTGTAGGGGGTCCTCCCGCCCCTCCTGTTGAAGGAGCGAGCGGGTCACCCGAAACAGGGCAGCCAGGAGGTTATCTGCCGACGCAATGAGGGAGGAAACGTAGGAACGCTTCGTAACCCTCATTGCCACTAGGTAGGTCCTACTATAGGACCTAACTAGTGTCTGGTCAGCCTCAGAACGGCTGGATCTCCAGACACTCTCTAGGCGTCTTCTCCGGCGCTTCATCTCCCTCAGCTCCTCGGAGAACCAAGAGGGAGTCAAGCTATTCTCCAAAGCACCCGAGGATAGAACAAGAAGCAATGGGTAGAAACTAATCAAGGAGAGAAGTAACTTAGAACTAAGGAGAAATTTCCTGACAGTTAGGACAATGAATCAGTGGAACAACTTGCCTGTGAGTGGTTGTGAATGCTCCAACATTGGAAGTTTTTAAGAAGTTGTCCTAGATGGTTTTATGACTCCATGGACAGTGGATTGGATTGGAGACCTACAAGGTCCATTCCAGCCTTATGATTCTATTTACAGATCCCTCACATCCTGGACATAAACTGTTTCAACTCCTACCCTCAAAATGATGCTATAGAGCACTGCACACCAGAACAACTAGACACAAGGACAGTTTTTTCCCTGAACAGCATCTCTCTGCTAAACAAATAATTCCCTCAACACTGTCAAACTATTTACTGAATCTGCACTACTATTAATCTTCTCATCGTTCCCATCACCAATCTCCTTCCACTTATGACTGTATGACTGTAACTTTGTTGCTGGTAATCCTTATGATTTATATTGATATTAATTGTTTCCTGATTGCTTATTTGTACCCTATGATTATCATTAAGGGTTGTATCATTAAGTGTTAAATTTGTACTCTATGACCATCGTTAAGTGTTGTAAGTGTTGTACCTTGATGAAGGTATCTTTTCTTTTATGTACACTGAGAGCAGATGCACCAAGACAAATTCCTTGTGTGTCCAATCACACTTGGCCAATAAAAAAATCTATTCTATTCTGTGATTTTGTGATTCTGTTACTCCATGTCTCTATGAGTTTTTTCCAGAGCTTACTTTGATGTCCTTCCATCAGTTCTACTGGCAGGATGTTCTCCTCAATCTTGCTTTCTTCTTTGAAAGCATTCTCCTGTAGCTGCTCAATTTTGATATTTAGCACCCTGATATATGTGAGATGTGCTGGACAGGTTGGCTCAAAACAATCTAAAGTATGAAATATAAATAAGTCCATCTATAACCAGAGCAGCTGGATCTGTCCAAACCATCTAGGAGACATCTCAGCATGGAGTCCTTGGTGCTCACTGAGCTTATTTTCTTGCAGACATTTCATTACCCAACTAGGTAACCTCATCAGTGCTAGCTGATGATTAGCACTGATGTTGTTATCTCGTTGGGTTCAACCCTGAACTACAGACATTCTCTTCTCGTGAGACAGCTCAGTCAGGGGTGGAATTCAAAAATTTTAGCAACTGGTTCTCTGCCAGGTTGCTGGGTGGGCGTGGCCATGGTGGCCGTGGCCTACTGGGCTTCCTGTACCATGGAGGGGGTGGGCTTTTTCACCCGCCCCAAGCTCCGGAGGATTTCCTCGAGCCTTTGGGAAGGCAAAAATGGCCTCCCCTGGGCTCTGGAGGCCCTCCTGAGGCAAGAAACAGGCCTGTTTCCAGACCTCCAGAACTTCTGGTAGGCCCGTTTTTCCCCCTCCCCAGGCTCCAGGGGCGTTTCTTGAGCCTCCAGGAGGGTGAAAACAGCCTCCCCCGGGCTCCAGAGGCCCTCCGGATATGGGCCAGTTTCCAGACTTCCAGAACTTCCGGTAGGCCCGTTTTTCACCCTGCCAGAGCCTCTACGCAGGTGCTGCACTTACCTAGCATCCAAAATGGGCTGTGTGGAGACTCCTGGGAGGGGAGGGGAGGGGAGGGGAGGGGTGGGTGGGGCCAGCCAGTTTTTGCAACTACTGGTTCGGCGAACCAGATGTAAAATTAGCATTCAGTTCACCCGAACCAGTCTGAACTGGCTGAAGCCCACCCCTGATTTCAATGTCTTGATCGATCACTCAGATGCCCACAAATTTCAACCTATAGAAAGGCTGTTTCCTCTAAGTCAACATGTTCTTATAGAACAAAGCCCATGTTAACTTGAATTTCCCTTCTGGATGAGGAGGCTTGCAGCTCCAATATACAATAAACAATCCCATCTGTAGCCACGAAAAATAGTGTTATTTCCCACCTTACCTCACCCTCATTTTCAGAAGCTTTGCCTGCTCCAAACAGCATCTGCTTTGGTTCTTCATTTTTAGCTCTGGAACAAGACATTCTTCAAAACAACAGGCTGCTCTTTCTGGTCAGCCTTGCAGGCAAGAGGGATGCTTTGCAACAAAGCTTGCTTTGGACCAAGATGGGATGGGTTGTCTATAAGGGACAGCCATCTACCTCTGTTTAGAAGCATAGAGAATATATCTATGGACGGCTAACATCAAAAGCGTCATCAAAAAAGGACAACAAAGAATGTTCTTTCTGCGCCAACTCAGAAAGCTCAAACTGCCCAAGGAGCTGCTGATCCAGTTCTACAGAGGAATTACTGAGTCTGTCATTTGCACCTCTATAACTGTCTGGTTCGGTTCTGCAACCCAACAAGACAGACACAGACTTCAGAGGATCATTAGAACTGCAGAAAAAATAATTGCTACCAACCTGCCATCCATTGAAGACCTGTATACTGCACGAGTCAAAAAGAGGGCTGGGAAAATATTTACAGACCCCTCACATCCAGGACATAAACTGTTTCAACTCCTACCCTCAAAACTACGCTACAGAGCACTGCACACCAGAACAACTAGACACAAGAACAGTTTTTTTCCCGAAGGCCATCACTCTGCTAAACAAATAATTCCCTCAACACTGTCAAACTATTTACAAAATATGCACTACTATTAATCTTCTCATCGTTCCCATCACCCATCTCCTTCCACTTACGACTGTATGACTGTAACTTTGTTGCTGGTATCCTTACGATTAATATTGATATTAATTGTTTCCCAATTGCTTATTTGTACCCTCTGACTATCATTAAGAATCATAAGTACCTTATGATTCTTGATGATATTTTTTTATGTACACTGAGAGCCTATGCACCAAGACAAATTCCTTGTGTGTCCAATCACACTTGGCCAATAAAAAATTCTATTCTATTCTATCTAGGTTTTTCTTGAGCCGAGCCATCAACTGACCATCAGTGTCTATGGAGATTTTCAATCATCCAGCTCATGGTTGTCCCAAAAAGGTGATTTTTCAAAAGGCAACAGGACTTGGTTTTTCCTTGAAGACGTTTCACTTCTCATCCAAGAAGCCTCTTCAGTTCTGACTGAATAGTGGAGGACAGAAGGATTTATATTCCTTGCAGTCATCTGGTCATTAGCACTCTTTCTGAGAATTGTTGAGGCCACTTGGAGGTTATCTCTGCTCTCAGGGTCACCTGAAGAGTGCAAACAGGTGTGGAACCTTCTTGGAACTGCTGTGTTTACAACACAGTCCTTTCAGCAGTTCCAAGAAGGTTGCACACCTATTTGCACTACTCAGGTAACCCTGAGGGCACAGATAAACCTCCAAGTGGCCTCAAGGACTCTCAGAAAGAGTCCAAACAATGAGATGACTTCAAGGAATATAAATCCTTCCCTCCTCCACCATTCAATCAGAACTGAAGAAGCTTCTTGGATGAGAAGTGAAACATCACCAAGGGGGGGAAAAAAGGAAGTCCAGTTGCCTCCTGAAAAAGCACCTTTGGGACAACTGACCATGAGGTTCCCATTGAATCACCCCTCTAAACTTTGCAGGCTGAACCTAACCATCTATCAAAGCTTACCACAACTCCAGACCCCCCTCTCAGTTGAGTAGGAGTGATTGGAAGATGTTCTCCTGCCAGCTGGTGTCTTTTGGCACAAGAAGACCAACCCTTGTCTTAATAGATCAATTCCAACTTTGGAAATTGAAAATGGAAGTTTGAAGTGGTATTGTTGTGGTCCACCAACAACCTGCAGAACTAGCAATGGAGTCGGAGAGCAATGAGGCTGAGGAAGAACATGGGCCAGTCTTGAAGGCTGGGGAAGGCCCAGATGAGGGCTCTGTGTCAGAGGCTGAGGTGGGGCCAGGGCCATCAGGGAGTGAGGTGTGGTCTCCGGAGCCTCCAGAGGCTGACAGTAGTGAGGCAGAGGAACAGGAGGAGCCTGTTCCTAATGCACACATGAGAAAAGCTTCCAGAAGGCAAGAGCAGCTCAAGCAGAGAGGACAACTTGGGAGTAGGGCCAAGAGATGATTGGCCCCACCCATAAGGCTTAAAATACCAGCAACAGCGTTTGGGCTCTTTACCAGAAAACAACGTTGATAGCTTTGTCTTGTTGCATTTGTTTTGTTAGTTTAGTTTAGTTTAGTTTTATTAAATTTTTATACCGCCCTTCTCCCGAGGGACTCAGGGCGGTGCACAGCCAAAGGATAAAAAATATAAAAAACATACAATTAAAACAACAATTTAAAACCGAGCAAATTAGAAAAAAATGGCCAGTATTAAAAATTTAAAATTTAAAATTCCAAACCCTAAAATGATGATAAAACCCCAGTTAAAATTTAAAAATATTAGGCCAGTCCCGCTTGAATAAATAAGTGTGTTTTCAGCTCACGACGAAAGGTCCGAAGATCAGGCACTTGACATAATCCAGGGGGAAGTTCGTTCCAGAGCGTAGGAGCTCCCACCGAGAAGGCCCTGCCCCTGGGGGCCGCCAGCCGACATTGTTTGGCGGACAGCACCCTGAGAAGACCTTCTCTGTGTGAGCGTATGGGTCGGTGGGAGGCATAAGGTAACAGCAGGCGGTCCCGTAAGTACCCGGGTCCTAAGCCATGGAGCGCTTTGAAGGTGGTGACCAAGATCTTAAAGCGCACCCGAAAGACTACAGGAAGCCAGTGCAAGCCGCGCAGGATTGGTGTTACATGGGAGCAACGAGTTGCTCCCACTATTACCCATGCAGCTGCATTCTGGACTAGCTGCAGCCTCCAGGTGCACTTCAAGGGCAGCCCCATGTAGAGAGCATTGCAATAATCCAACCGGGAAGTGACAAGAGCGTGAGTGACCGTGCATAAGGCATCCCGGTCAAGGAAGGGGCGCAACTGGCGGACCAAGCGTACTTGGTAAAAAGCCCTCCTGGAGACGGCCGTCAAATGATCATCAAATGACAGCCGCCCATCCAGGAGGACGCCCAAGTTGCGCACCCTTTCCATTGGGACCAATAACTCGCCCCCGACAGCCAGCCGCGGCTGCAGCTGGCTGTACCGGGGTGCCGGCATCCACAGCCACTCCGTCTTGGAGGGATTGAGCTTGAGTCTGTTTCTCCCCATCCAGACCCGTATGGCTTCCAGACACCGGGACAGCACTTCGACAGCTTCGTTGGGGTGATCCGGGGTGAAAAAGTACAGCTGTGTATCATCAGCGTACAGATGGTAACTCACCCCGAAACCACTGATGACCTCACCCAACGGCTTCATGTAGATGTTGAACAGGAGAGGCGAGAGAATTGACCCCTGCGGCACCCCACAAGTGAGGCGCCTCGCGGTCGATCTCTGCCCCCTGTCAACACCGTCTGTGACCGGTCAGAGAGATAGGAGGAGAACCACCGATAAATGGTGCCTCCCATTCCTAAACCCCCCAACCGATGCAGCAAGATACCATGGTCGATGGTATCGAACGCCGCTGAGAGATCTAATAGGACCAGGGCAGAGGAACAACCCCTATCCCTGGCCCTCCAGAGGTCATCCACCAACGCGACCAAAGCTGTCTCTGTGCTATGACCGGGCTGGAAACCGGACTGGAACGGGTCTAGATAGACAGCTTCATCCAGGTACTGGGGAAGCTGCCATGCAACCACACTCTCTACAACCTTCGCCATAAAGCGAAGGTTGGAGACTGGACGGTAATTACCCAAAATACCTGGATCCAGGGAAGGCTTCTTGAGGAGGGGTCTCACCACCACCTCTTTCAAGGCAGTGGGGAAAACCCCTTCCATCAAAGAAGCATTTATAATTCCCTGGAGCCAGCCTCGTGTCACCTCCTGAGTAGCCAGTACTAACCAGGCGGGACACGGGTCCAGTAAACATGTGGTTGCATGTAACCTCCCCAGCAACCTGTCCACGTCCTCGAGAGTCACAGAATCAAACTCATCCCAAATAACCTCAACAAGACGAGGCTCCGTCATCCCGATTGGATCATCGCAATTTTGGTCCAGACTATTCCGGAGCTGAACGATTTTATCGTATAGATAACTGTTAAACTCCCCGGCACGTCCCTGTAAGGGGTCATCCCATCCCTCCTGACAAAGGAGGGAACGGACCACCCAAAACAGGGCGGCCGGGCAGTTATCTGCCGATGCAATGAGGGTGGAAACGTAAGAACGTTTCGCCTCCCTCATTGCCACTAGATAGGTCTTAGTAAAAGACTTCACTAGTGTCCGATCAGCCTCGGAACGACTAGACCTCCAGGTGCTCTCTAGGCGTCTTCTCCGGCGTTTCATCTCCCTCAGCTCCTTGGAGAACCAAGGAGCCAATTGAGATCTACGCCGGGTCAGAGGCCGCAAAGGCATGACATGGTCCAAAACCCCAGCCACCGCCCGTTCCCAGGCCGCGACTAGTTCTTCAGTCGTGCCGTGGGCAAGATCCTCAGGGAACGGCCCAAGCTCCATCTGGAACCTCTCAGGGTCCATCAGGCGCCTGGGACGGAACCAACGCATTGGCTCCGTCTCCCTGCGATGGTGAGCGGCGGTCCGAAAGTCCAGGCGAAGGAGAAAATGATCTGACCATGACACTGGTTCTGTCACTAAATCTCCTACTTCCAGATCATTAAACCATTGTCCAGAGATAAAAATCATGTCTAGTGTGCCTCCCCCGGTGTGTGTGGGGCCATCAATTACTTGAATCAGGTCCAAGGCCGTCATGGAAGCCTGGAACTCCTGGACCACCGTTGATGACAAGCCAGCCGATGGCAAGTTGAAATCCCCCATGACTAAAAGTCTGGGAATCTCAACCGCCACCCCGGCAAGCACCTCTAGTAGCTTAGGCAGGGCTGTAGTCACGCAGCAAGGAGCCAGGTACGCGATCAACAAGCCCATCTGATTCCTATGGCCCCACTTCACAAGAAGGGATTCACAACCAGCTATCTGAGGCACGGTGGACTCCCTCGGTTCTAGACTTTCTTTAATCACAACAGCCACCCCCCCACCCCTACCTTGGGCCCTCGGCTGATGGAATGCACGGAAACCTGGAGGGCACAGTTCAACCAGGGGTACACCCCCCTCTGTGCCCAACCAGGTCTCCGTAATGCCCATAAAGTCCGCGGACTCCCTCTGAATAAGGTCACAGATCAAGGGAGCCTTATTAGCCACGGACCGGGCATTGCATAACATCAGTCGAAGACCCAGGCTCTGAGGATCCTGACCATCCAGGGAACGAGTAAGGACTGAGGGGCCGGAGCACGTGATCGCTTGTAGACATCGACCACGTGCTCCCACAGAACGATACGGCCCCTTGCTTCCGCCATATCTGCTTCTCCCACTTACCGTACAGATGGAATAACACTCTGCGCTTGGAACATCCCCTCCCCCCCTGTCTTCGGACCAGATAAAGTGCTGCCATGACCTGGCGCTGGGACTGGACATACCCTCCCCAATGGGCTACTCCCCCTACCCGTTTCACCCCTCCCCCCCTTTAAAAAACCCTTATTTAAAAACCTATTAAAAAACCCCCAAAGATTCTTCTTCGATGCATGCCATCTCTCTGGGTCCCAAAACCCGTCATTAAGATAGGCCCCCGATAACGTAGAGGGCCATTTCTGCGAGGCGGGGGCACCTCGCAGACGATGGAGTTCCAACGGAGAATATCTCATATCTCATATCGGGCATAACAAGAGTTCGTCCAATGTCACTGATGGTAATACAGCCATCATTTTTTGAGGGCGGGAAGCGTGAAGCCCACAGAAGATAAGATGATAAAACAGGATGAAAAAGCAGGATAAATGCTCTCAGAGCAGTCCTTGAGCATAATCTCTTCCGCAGACCATCAAGGTAGAAAGATAGAAATAGCCGGTCTAATAAACATCCCAACAGCCCAGATGACATCCTCCACTCCACTCCACAGGTCCCGTGGTGGGGGGGGCTCGTCGGGATGCTGAAAATCCGTAGCTTAAACCAAAGTTAAACCCAGGTTAAGCCGGAATTCCTGGATCGAGTTGTTAAGGGGCAGTTCAAGACAACCCTCATCCAAACTGCAAATACCGTCGCCCCAGAAGGCCGGAGAAGCTGGGATAAAACACTGCCTAAGAACGGGCCAGAAAACAGGCCGGACGATAGGCCGGGCATCACCGCCCCACCCCATCGAAACCGCCGCCATTTCATCGCCCCGTTTCCGCCGACTCTGCTCTGTTCCTGGCCCGGAGCTCGGCGACCGCAAATACCTCGAGGGCAAAACCCTCCCATGGTCGCCAAGCAGATCATCCATCCAGCCAGGCAGGCAGGTCGGTCCAATCGATTTCCAGCAGAATACCAGCCTCAGCAGTTGGCGAACAGGAAATCTCCGCCGGGAAAGAAGGCTGGGAAAGCAGGCCGGAGCCTCGCAGCCCCGCCCCAACAGAGCCGTCGCCATTTCACCGCCCTTCCGCCCTTTCCGCCGACTCGATTCGACTGGCTCGGCATTCAGCAACCGCGAACTCCTCGAGGGTGAAAAACCCCTCCTGCGGTTGCTGAGTAGATGATCTATCCGGCCAAACAGAACCAAGTCGGCTAGAACGTCTAACGCTGCTTCAGGACACGGGACATCTCACCAACGCCCGCTCCGAGACCTCGTTAGGCGGCCATCTTGGACATGCGCAGAAGAACTCTTTTGTATCGATGTCTTCTGAATGTTTGCCAAGAAAGGCCTTTGGCAGTTTGACTAATTGGACCAAGGTTTGCGAGAGGACTGAGGAATTTGTGTTGGGAGGAATTTGTTTTAATTTAGTTGAACTACGCTGAGAATGAAGTAATTCTCAGCTGTTTGAATAAAGTTTGTTTGTTTTTACACTGACTGAGTTTCCACCTACCTACTTGGGCCTGGCTCACAACAGGTATTGGCAAGACTGCTCCATACATCTCATGATTCATAATTTCTGATATTAATGGGGCAAGGAATGAATGCATGACTCAATATTTCCTGTTATCGCCAAAATTCACCTTTTGCACACAATGCCTTCTCTTCCACCCTGCTATTTACAAACTCAGCAGAACAACCAAGAAAGATTCATGCAGGCCTTTGTGTGTCTCTCTGTGTGTCTCTGTGTGTGTGTATTCTGAATTTCCTTCGTCATAAACCAATTTGATCTGTGCTTCAATGCACCCACGTCTGTGCTTCCTCTGGCCTCATAATATTTTCCTTTTTTAAATTAATACCATTGTATCTACATTCTCCCAGTGCAGTCCCATTTCCACATGGCAGAATATGGTGCAAATGTCAGAGTAATTTTGGCAATTAGTGCTAGTCTATTTCCACTTAAGAGAGACTGCAGATGAGACCCCACTTAGCTTTTTGAAGGCACCAGGAATGTCACCCAGATATGGTCAATCTATCAGTATTCCTCCCACACAAGTCCACTTCTCACAACATGGTTAACCCTTGCAGTGAGTTACCCAGGGAGATCTCCTTAACCAGAGCTTCAGAAAATATCCAATCACATTAACAGAACTGTTTTTTCCAGTTGCAATGGATGGCTGTAAAAGTTGGACCATAAAAAAGGCTGAGCACCAAAGAATTGAGGCCTTTGAACCAGGGGTGAAATCTACTTACCTTCCCTACTGGTTTGGAAGTCCACGCGCGCCATTGTCACGTCCTATTTTTGACCCTCTGCACATGCACAGAAGGCTTTACATATGCGCAGAGGGTTAAAACCAGGAAGTAATGACATCCGGGCTGCCGCCACTATTAATTCACCGAACCATGTGCTGCCGGTGCTACCGGCTCGTGCAAGCTGCACAGAACCGGCAATATGTCACCACTACTTTGAACTCTGGTGCTGGAGAAGTCTTCTGCGAGTCAGTCCTAGAGGAGATCAACCCTGACTGCTCTTTAGAAGGCCAGATCCTGAAGAGGAAACTCAAATACTTTGGCCACCTAATGAGAAGGAAGGACTCCCTGGAGAAGAGCCTAATGCTGGGAAAGATTGATGGCAAAAGAAGAACGGAACGACAGAGAACGAGGTGGCTGGATGGAGTCACTGAAGCAGTAGGCACGAGTTTAAATGGACTCCAGAGGATGATAGAGGATAGGAAGGCCTGGAGGAACGTTGTCCATGGAGTCACGATGGGTCGGACACAATTTTGCAACAACAACATTCAATATCGGCCAAATGCGATTGGACACGCAAGCAAAAAAGTGATTAATCATAAATTATAAGATGCCATCATAGATCATAAGGTACAACCAGCAAAGTGATGGTCATAAGATGGGAGTAGGTAACAAGAAAGATGAGAAAGATAATAGTACTATAGTGCTACTACAGGATTAGGTATCCTTAGGCACAGGACAGTGCTGTGGGAACTAGGTGTTTAGCAGAATGATGGCATTGTTGACCAGGAATCTGGAGAAAACATGGAAGGTGTATACATGCAGAGTTGGCTCTGTGGGAAGAAATATCCATCTGATTCAGCGCCAAGCCAGGAAAAAGATACTGGAAACATAGAAGATGATTGGAAAGATAGTTTAATGATGAAGTAGAACCATCAAGCATATGGTTCTGGTGCAGTTGGCCACATGAAATTGAAAGTGGGGAGTCTTGGGCTTTGCACTTGAGCTTCCTGTTTCTATGCAGGAACATGTATTCTATTGTCTGTTTTCAGACTCCCATGGGGCCATGTAGGAGTCATAGCTGGCTCTATAGGCAAAATACAAATCCTAGGTGTTTGTCTGAGCTAAGTTTGGTTGAAGTTTGGACTGCTGAGATGATGCAATGAAGAGGCTTGTGCTCTGAAAAGATGTTGGGCAATTCCTATTATGGCTTAATGGCTTTGTCCTGGTTTGGCTCTTGGGTGAGGGCATTCGCCTATGAATAGAGCTATCTAGTTTTCAATAAGCTCTTTATCTCTTAAGTGCTGACCTCTGCTGAGGGCTGCTAAGGAAGGTGGGGGGCTGCTTTCTCCCTCTAAAAAAACATGTTTCTCCATTTCTCATCCAGGGAAATATAATATTCTGCCTCTTTAATATTTCTCAGAATATTCCATTCTTCTAGGAGAGGGGAGGGTGCTAACTTACTACAGTTCCATTATCTCTGCAAACCTTCAAGGCCATGGAAAGTCACCAGGAGAACACCCCATGTCCTAAAACCCCGAGGGACAGCCAAGGTCCTTAAGGAACCACCCAAAAGTACCAAGAGCATATTTAACTATTTGAGCTATTTCTGCTTCTTCTTATCTTATCTACCCTGTGCCAGTCTTTCTGGATGACTTCTTTATCTATGGTATGCCAGCCGTGCTGGGTGGATTACTTGCGTAACAAAAGAGTATAAATGCAAACTTTTCTGGTTACTCGGCGCTTCCTTTGTGTCAAAATTGTCCCATCTTTACTCAGCTCAATAAACGCGTAAGCTTAAAGGCAACGTCTGGTATTCTGTCTCTATTTTACCCAGCCACACTCAGAACTGGCACATCAGCACAAGGGGAAAAACTGCCTTTGCGTCTAATTGTTTTGGACATGCAATGCTCTATAGCAGTGATGGCTAACCTGTTGTGGCTCCAGCCCCCGAACCTGGCCCCATGCCCGAAAGTGACTCCGAGAGTGAGGGGGAAGGGCTGGTAAGGCTTACCTCCGGAGCACCGATTCCTTTGGCCCGGCTTCAGGAGCCAGAACCAGGCCAGTCGGAGGACGTAATGAGGCCGACATCCCCTGATTCCTCCCTTCCCCAGGCTACACCTTCAGACCCAGCTGATAATAATAATAATCAAGCTTGGATTGACCTGCGCTTCAGAAGATTAGAGAGGCGGCGTCATCAAAGGGAAGGGTGGGGCAGGAGCCCCACCCCACAGGATATATAAGGAACTTTGGGACTGCTCTCAGTTCCACGGGAAGCAAATTAGCTGAAACGTGTCGAAGTGAGCTGAAGTCTTAATCTGTTTGAACTTTTTGGCAGGCAGGTGCATTTTCTCGGCCAGGACTGATAGGAGCCGTGAACCCACTGGCTGTAGGCCAGCTCGTTACTCCGAAGTGAGGACGGAGACAGAACATAACCTTTTTCTCGTTGTGTGTTGAAAGCAACAG
This sequence comes from Ahaetulla prasina, assembly GCF_028640845.1. Lineage (NCBI taxonomy): Eukaryota > Metazoa > Chordata > Lepidosauria > Squamata > Colubridae > Ahaetulla > Ahaetulla prasina. The sequence continues at coordinate 6,137,603 of NC_080541.1, forward strand.
CACGTCTGCGTGCCGGCACCCATAATGCAATGCGCACCCCCTGCGCATGCGCGCACGACCCTCCCACTCCACCCCTGCCACTTGCGTATGTGCACATGAACCCCCGCCCCCTGTTTTTGGCCTAGCAGGCCTTCCTGCAGACTCCTGGGCCTGAAAACGGGCTGTGCGGGGTCCCATGCCGCACCACCCACGCACCGCCTCTGCCCCCTTGCATGTGCACACAACCCCCGCTACCCCCCTGCGCATGCTGTGCATCTCCTGCATGCGCCCCATCCCCCGCACATCCCAAAGATCAGCTGGGAGTTGGACAACATGTGCCCGCAGGCAGGGCTGTGCGTGCCAGCTGTGGCATTCGTGCCATAGGTCCACCACCACAGCTCTATTTTATTTTTTATTTATTTATTTATTTATTTATTTATTTATTTATTTATTTATTTATTTTGTAAAACACAACAGTATATATAAGTATAAGCACGAAATAACCATACGAATTGGATACAGTCAAAGGGAACATTAGGACAGGAATGGTAGGCACGCTGCCGCTCTTATGCACGCCCCTTACGGACCTCTTAGGAATGGGGTGAGGTCAACAGTAGCTAGTCTTTTGTTAAAGCTTTGGGGATTTTGGGAAGAGATCACAGAGTCAGGTGATGTGTTCCAAGCATTAACAACTCTGTTACAGAAGTCATATTTTCTACAATCAAGATTGGAGCGGTTCACATTAAGTTTAAATCTATTGTGTGCTCGTGTATTGTTGCGATTGAAGCTGAAGTAGTCTTCGACAGGAAGGACATTGTAGCAGATGATTTTATGAGTTATACTCAGGTCATGCCGAAAGGGACAATACCTGAGGGGACAATGCTTTGAAACAGTTTATGTCCAAGATGTGAGGGGGTCTGTAGAAAACTTCTCATTCTGCCTCATACTGTATACAGGTCCTCAGTGAAAGGCAGGCTGGCTTGCAATTTTTTTTTTCCTGCTGTCCTAACTATTGTCAGCTTTGGAAGCTTCCGTGCTCATGTGTGGGAAAGTAGGAGGGGGGATTTAGTAGAGAGGTTGTCTTTAGACATAATAGCATAATCTTCCTGTCGGTCAAAGTCAGACCGATCCTGCATCTGGAGAAGGTGTGGTCGGAGTGCTCTCTCGAGATGGGATGGTTGGCGATTGGAGCATGTGATCGACTGCAGAGTGAGGGGATGGTTTTGGAGGGTTTGATTTACTGAGGGAAAACCTGGACCTCTCAGATTTGGAGTTTTCCAGATGTGCCAGTTTACCTATCCTAGTAAAAAAGATGTAAAAATGATGCTGAGACTCTAGAAAGAGTGCAGAGAAGAGCAACAAAGATGATTAGGGGACTGGAGGCTAAAACATATGAAGAACGGTTGCAGGAACTCGGTATGTCTAGTTTAATAAAAAGAAGGACTAGGGGAGACATGATAGCAGTGTTCCAATATCTCAGGGGCTGCCACAAAGAAGAGGGAGTCGGGCTGTTCTCCAAAGCACCTGAGGGTAGAACAAGAAGCAATGGGTGGAAACTGATCAATGAAAGAAGCAACTTAGAACTAAGGAGAAATTTCCTGACAGTTAGAACAATTAATAAGTGGAACGACTTGCCTGCAGAAGTTGTGAATGCTCCAACACTGGAAATTTTTAAGAAAATGTTGGATAACCATCTGACTGAGATGGTGTAGGGTTTCCTGCCTGGGCAAGGGGTTGGACTAGAAGGCCTCCAAGGTCCCTTCCAACTCTGTTGTTATATTATATTAAAAAGAACTTTGAAAGATGGTTGTTTCTGAGTTTTTACTTGGAGTGGGAGGTTTTTTTTCTGGAACGCTGACAACTCTCCATTGAAGTCTGTGCCTTTTCCTGGGTCAAAAGTCTTTGCGTGGTTTCACTTTTTCCCACCCCTTCGTAGCCCTCCCCTCTCCCTATAACCCCTGAGATTTAAGTTCCAGCATGTTCGGCATCTGGTGCTCGCCATCCCAAGAGCACGTCGCATGCATCACAATGTCACCATGCATATGGCAAGACTTATGCTCATTTCGGTCAACAGATGCACTGTTTGCATGACAGTGGCAGGGTACATCTAATATTTCTTGCTCCCACATCCTTCTACGAATGCCCATCTGTTGGGCAGGATGTCATTCCCCCAGTTTTCTTCGTTCCAATATCCTACGGTAAGATTTGGGGGATGGGACATTTTCTGGTTAGAGTCAAACAAAATGAAAAAAAGAATTACACTTTTGACAGACCAGAATTTCATGAATTAGCTTGACCATGTTGTAATATTCCTTATCTTCTTACGACAACAACTTTGTGCCTTGTCTCTTGCCATTTATATTAATTGTTTTATTTAGTATCCTAGTACGATTTGTGTTGATTGCTTATTTAGTATCCTGAGTGTTGTATCTTATGATTTATGATGAGTGTATTTTATGATCATAATCATGATTTATGACTGGTTGCTTGTGGATCGGAGACAAATTCCTTGTGTGTCCAATCACACTTGGCCAATAAAGAATTTCTATTCTATTCTATTCTATATTCCACATTCCATATTCTATTCCTATTCTACATTCTATTTTATTCTACTCTATTCCACATTCCTCATTCTATTCATTCCACTTTCTATTCTATTCTGTTCTGTTCTGTTCTGTTCTGTTCTGTTCTGCTATTCTGTTCTACTCTACTCTACTCTACTCTATTATTTAGAACTCTCAAGTTTTCAATTCTATGAAACAATGGCAACAAGAATATCACAGATTTATTTTATTTATTTATTTATTTTGTCAATCACATATAAGATAACAGGTAAAAGTATAAACATAATTTGGATACATGAAAAGAGTAAGTAAAAAAAGGAATGTTAGGACAGGGACGGTAGGCACGCAGGTGCGCTTATGCATGTCCCTTGCAGATCTCTTAGGAAAGGGGTGAGGTCAACAGTAGACAGTTTAAGCTTAAAGCTTTGGGGGTTTGGGGAAGAAACCACTCTGTTACTGAAGTCATATTTTTTGCAATCAAGTTTGGAGCAGTTGGAGTGGTTTACCTTGAGTTTGTATCTATTATTTGCTCGTGTATTGTTGTGGTTGAAGCTAAAGTAGTCATTGACAGGTAGGACATTGTGGTAGATAATTTTATGTACTATGCTTAGGTCAAATTGAAATCTGCGTAGTTCTAAGTTGTCTAAGCCCAAAATTTGAAGTCTGGTGGCATAAGGTATTTTATTGCAAGCAGAGGAGTGGAGGACTCTTCTTGTGAAATATCTCTGGACTCTCTCGATTGTATTTATGTCCAATATGCAGTGCGGGTTCCAGACAGATGAGCTGTATTCAAGAATTGGTCTAGCAAATATTTTGTATGCTCTAGTATTGCTAATATTGCTCTAGTACAATATTATCAGAGAAGAAGAGAGAGATATTTAACCCCCCCCTTCTCTCTCTGTCTCTCTTCACACACACACACACACACCTCAAAAAAAATCAAAAGAAACAAAAAACCCACAATACACAGAACAATCAAAACATTTTAAAAAGTGCATCAAAAAAACCCAACAACAAATAGAGACATATTATCCCTTCTACTTGAATACTCATTAATATATTACTACAACCCCTCCCAAAAACTTTAAACTATTAAATCCATTTCCTAATTATTGGCCAGTCTTCTGTATGTTATATCAGTGATGAAATAATTAACAGGAAGAACAAAAATAGTAAAACAAAACAAAATTATCTTTGATCAAGGCAAGGACCCAGCCGAAGCATAGAACAACTCAAAGTAATGGTGGAAGATTGGAAGATGTGGAAAGTCCTGGTCCATAGAATTGCCAAGAGTCAGACATGACTGAATGGATAACATCCGCCTCCTCCATCATCATCATCATCATCATGGCTTCCTCCAGCAAAAGTCAATACTGACTATACGCACACTATCTCTTACGTGCTATATGGGGTCTTCGCCTTCAGCAAATTGCAGTCAATGTTTCAAAAATCCATGCTTTTCAAGTCAGGATTAACCAGAGATTAACAACTGCCCTATTCTGCATGAGTTTATGTTTTGAGTGGAAATAAAAACACATAACCCTTCGGAGGGCATCTGCACATCTTCCTGATCTGACCTAGGCGTCCTTAGCAAGTATACAGCACAATCTTAGTCCTAGCAAACCTCTTTAATTCATATGGCTGTGAATTATTGTCATTCCCAGTCCAAAAGGCTTCTCAAACAGTCTTTCAGGGGAGTATTTACAAACACCCACCTTATCTCCCTTGGAATGCTGCCAGAAACTAATTGCCAAACACAAGGCAAGGCCAAAGTTGGCACAGAGTCAAACAGAACTTTTTCAAAGCTTTTACTGACCAGATGAATTAATTGCTTCCTCAAAAGCTCACATCCCGTTCGCTCCTCTTTTATGTCTTATGGGAGGGGCCAATCACCTCCAAGCCTTACTCCCAAGTCGACCCTGTTTTCTTAATTGTTCCTGTCTCCTGGCAGCTCTGTGCATGTGCACACTGGGAACAGGCTCCTGTTGTTCTTCTGCCTCACTGATGTCAGACTCTGGACATTCTGGAGGCAGCAAATAACTACCAGATGGCCTTGGCCCCCTCTCTGCCTCAAACTCAGAGCCCTCACCCAAGCCTTCCCCAGACTCCAGGACTGGCCCATGTTCCTCCCCAACCTCCTCACTGTCCAACTCTGCTGCCAGCTCTACTGGCTGCTGGCAGCCAATGCGAATTGGGTTAGAAACACGCACTGCAGAAGGTTTGCCTAGTTTCACTGCTTCCAAAGAAACCTCATTTTCTGCCTTCTTTTCATGGTTCCACTTTTTAATCCCTGTGTTGTACTTAGCGCAAGCAACCTAAGACCTCATTTATTGTACATTGCCATACATTTTGCAGCCCTTTCAACCGAGAATTATACTTATTATGACTTGTTTAGCAGAGTGATGGCGTTTGAGAAGAAACTCTTCTTGTGTCTAGTTGTTCTGGTATGCAGTGCTCTATAGCATCGTTTTGAGGGTAGGAGTTGAAACAGTTTATGTCCAGGATGTGCAGGGACTGTAAATATTTTCACAGCCCTCTTTTTGACTCGTGCAGTATACAGGTCCTCAATGGAAGGCAGGTTGGTAGCCATTTTTTTTTCTGCAGTTCTAATGATCCTCCGAAGTCTGGGTCTGTCTTGTTGGGTTGCAGAACCCAACCAGAGAGTTATAGAGGTGCAGATGACAGACTCAATCATTCCTCTGTAGAACTGGATCATGAATACATGAACGCATTTCATCTTCCCGATTAAAGAAACAAACAAAAAAAAGTCATCTGGATATTTTCAGCTTGGTTCTTTCCTCCCAAGAATGCTTCAGCTCAACCAAGAACCATTAAACGCCTTTCCTTGGTGCTCAACGCCTCGCCCCCTTATTACCTTCAATTAATGTCATTAGCAATTTGGAAAGATTGGCAAACGAAGAGAGTCGAACGCTGTTAATGTTGCGAAGCTTAATTGGAATGTCCTCATGCGGATGTGTCATCTCTGCTCACCCTTAGATGAAGGAGACTGTGGGTTTGATTTCACCAGGGTGATTCCAGCTGCACATCTGCCATGCCCAAAATGAACTCAGGTTTATGGGACTTGGTTTCCCAGCTTTTTCAGAATAGCGCTTCATTGGTTTAGGGTTTTTAAACGTTCCCCTCTGATAATTGTATCACATGTTCTAAAAGTGAAAATGGAAACGTTTTCTTCCTAACCGGTTTTACTGTTTTATTGTATTCACACAACATATGTTACTGAATTAATTGTTTTTGTGGCATAGCAGCACTTCTGCATCGTTGCCAAGAAGAACACTGGGACATGAAGTTCAGTTGTTAGGACTGGAGTCAACTTGAAGAAACCTTTATCTTATAAGTATCTTATTACCTTATTGAGTCTGTCGTCTGCATCTCCAGAACTGTCTGGTTTGGTTCTGCAACCCAACAAGACAGACAAAGACTTCAGAGGATAATTAGAACTGCAGAAAAAAAACAATGGCTACCAACCTGCCTTCCATTGAGGACCTGTATACTGCACGAGTCAAAAAGAGGGCTGTGAAAATATTTACAGTCCCCTCACATCCTGGACATAAACTGTTTCAACTCCTACCCTAAAAACGACGCTATAGAGCACTGCATAACAGAACAACTAGACACAAGAAGAGTTTCTTCTCAAACACCATCACTCTGCTAAACAAGTAATTCCCTCAACACTGTAAACTAGTTACTAAGTCTGCATTACTATTAATCTTCTCATTGTTCCCATCACCCATGTCCTCCCACTTACGACTGTATGACTGTAATCTTGTTGCTGGTATCCTTACAATTTATATTGACTGTTTCCTAATATGTTTTAATTGCTTATTTGTACTCTATGACTATCGTTAAGTGTTGTACCTTATGATTCATGATGAACATATCTTTTCTTTTATGTACACTGAGAGCGTATGCACCAAGACAAATTCCTTGTGTGTACAATCACACTTGGCCAATAAAGAATTCTATTCTATTCTATTCTATTCTATTCTATTCTATTCTATTCTATTCTATTCTATTTTTTTATGTACACTGAGAGCATATGCACCAAGCCAAATTCCTTGTGTGTCCAATCACACTTGGCCAGTAAAAACTTTCTATTCTATTCTATTATAACATTACAATATATTGGTCTATCCAAACATGTGGATTCACACAAGCCATTCATTTTCAGAGGCAGATCCTATGAGAAGCAGGGAACCAGAATCATTTGGGAATGAACGGAGGGATAAAATCAAGATCACGTGAAGGGTTGATACGACTTTATAATGCCTTGGTGAGACCACACTTGGAATATTGCATCCAGTTTTGGTTGCCATGATACAAAAAATATGTTGAGACTCTGGAACAAGGGTGTCTAAACTTGGTGCCTTGAAGAGTGGTGGACTTCAGCTCCCAGAATTCCCCAGGCATCATGAGCTATAAATATGAGAAAGTTTCTGGCTGGGAAATTCTGGGAGTTGAAGTCTACCACTCTACAAGAGACCAAGTATGGACATCTCTGCTCTGGAAGAAATGCAGAGAAGAGCAATAAAGTTAACTAGGGGACTAGAGCAGTGGTGGGTTTCAAAAATTTTTACTACCAGTTCTGTTGGTGTAGCTTGGTGGGTGTGGCATAGCTTGGTGGGTGTGGCTTGGTGGGTGTGGCAGGGGAAGGATACTATAAAATCTCCATTCCCACCCCACTCCAAGGGAAGGTTACTGAAAAATCCCCATTTCCTCCCAATCAGCTGGGACTCAGGAGGCAGAGAATAGATGGAGGTGGGGCCAGTCAGAATTTTTACTACCGGTTCTCCGAACTACTCAAAATTTCCGCTACCGGTTCTCCAGAACTGGTCAAAACCTGCTGAAACCCACCTCTGGACTAGAGGCTAAAATATGTGAAGAAAGGGTGCAGAATTTGGATTTGGCTAGTCTAGAGAAAAGAAGGACTACGGGTGACATGATAGCAGTCTTCCAGTATCTGAGAGACTGCCACAAAGAAGAGAGGGTCAATCAATTCTCCAACCTATTCACCTTAAGGCAGGAGAAGAAGCAATGGGTGGAAACTAATCAAGGAGAGAAGCAACCAAGAAATAAAGAGAAATTTCCTGACAGTGAGAACAATTAATCAGTGGAACGACTTGCCTGCAGAAGTTGTGGGTGAGCCAACACTGGAGGTTTTTAAGAAGAGATTGGACAGCCATTTGTCTGAAATGGTATAGGGTCTCTTTCTCCCTCCAAGGTCCCTTCCAACTCTGTTAGTCTGTTATTCTGAATGGTACCATTTCAGAAGGCAGGTGAATGCAGTCAGTCTTTGACTTATGACCTCAGCTGGGACCAGGAATCAAGCCTTCTGCGCAAGGTTTGATTAGATACTGCTTTCGCGTCACCCTTAGTCCTTCTTTTCCTTAGACATACCCAATTCCTGCAGCCTTTCTTTTAGCCTCCAGTCCCCTAATCATCTTCATTGCTGTTCTCTGCACCCTTTCTAGAATCTCAGCATATTTTTCTATCACCAAGTGCTGTTTGTTTGCTTTTTGTGGTAGTGGTGGTGGTGGTGGTGTGTGTGTGTGTGTTTTAAGAGACCAGGACTTAGTTTTGCAGCCTTATATTATGATCCCATAACATATTTACTTGGAAAACAATCAAGCTATGCTCACGTATTGGTCAGAAATACGTACACGTAGGATTGCAGACTTCATTTTGGTAGGAAAATGTTTTTCTTCTTCTTCTTAAACCTGTGTGAGTCATTGGCCTTTTGCTGTATCCGGGGGAAATTCAATTTGTCCATCACAATGTTTCAGCTACAATTCTCCCCCTTACCGATTTTGCATCTATTTATTGACCTGGGGATTATCTTACATTAATTCACCGGGTACCGCTGTACTTTGTTACCTTGGCATTTTACTCAGTTATTAACCCGATGAAGACATGCTAACTATTTTAGAGATCCCAGCACCTTCCTTTTCATTGATTTCCAAGCAATCGTTTCATTATATCGTTAAAACTACTTTCGTTGGTGTTATCTGCTCACGGTGGCCAGAGACCCTTCATCAAATTTCGGTCATTGTATCACTGAAATGCTATTGTAAAATATGAAGAAAAAAAATTAAAACTCTGATGCCTAATTTATGAGATGAACCCATCTGACAATCGAATGACCTTCCCTTTCTGTCTGGTTATTAAACTGCTTGTGATCTAATAAAATGCTGGTAATACACTCCTTTTCATTGTGGATTTAATTTCCTACCTGACATTTAGATTAAAAAGAGTATGGACTGGGAGAAAAGATTTGCCATCAGCAGATCACGCAAGGATCCCTGCCCCTATCTCTGGACTGACAGGTGTTTGTTTGGCATGTAGGGGCTCCTGAGTGAATGCTTTTGTAATGTATATTATTTTTTTATTAAAAACAGAAACAGAAAAAGTCACCAGAGAATGTCACATGGACAACTCTTCGATTGTCAAATCTGTCAATAACCAAGAATGCAGAATAACAAGAGTTGGAAGGGAACCTGGAGGTCTTCTAGTCCAACCCCTTGCTCAAGCAGGAGAGACATGTGAACTGACTCAATTAGCCAGCAATTTAGTACACGGCAGCTATCAGCTCTGGCAGAAGATCAGCAAACGTCTGCCAAGGTTTTCTTTATCTTCTCTGATGTTACTGGAGCAACCAGGAAGTCAGGAACAAACAACAATCCAGGCAAAATGTTCAGTCAAATAGTTCAGCTCAAGTTTTCTCCAGTCAGTTTGTTTTGTCCGTCACAAAATAGTAAAGCAGCCCCTCCTGCTTTTATACCCTGTGGGGTGTTGCTCCGTGACTCAGCACTCTCTAGGCCTGCCCCACCCCTTCTTTTGTTTTTCCCGCCTCTCTTGTCTACGAAACCTGGGATCTAACCAGGACTGATTGTCCACAGCTGGGTCTGGAAGTGTTGCCTGGAGGGTGGGGGGGGGAGATACAGGAGACAGAGGCCTTGTCACCTCCTCAACCTAGCCTGCCTCTGGCTCCTGGAGCTGAGCCAGAGAGGCTGGCCCTGCAGAGGGGAGCCCCGGTGGCCCTTCCCCCTCACTCTGAGTCACTTTCTGGCAGGGGATAGATAGATAGATAGATAGATAGATAGATAGATAGATAGATAGATAGATAGATAGATAGATAGAGATAGATGACAGACATAGATATGAGAGAAAGAGATGAGATGATAGATAGAATGGGCCGGTTTAGCTCTGCCTGGTAAGGCCTGTTATTAAGAACACAAAGCCTGCAATTACTGCAGGTTCGAGCCCGGCCCAAGGTTGACTCAGCCTTCCATCCTTTATAAGGTAGGTAAAATGAGGACCCAGATTGTTGGGGGGGCAATAAGTTGACTTTGTAAATATATACAAATAGAATGAGACTATTGCCCTATACATTGTAAGCCGCCCTGAGTCTTCGGAGAAGGGCGGGGTATAAATGTAAACAAACAAAAAAAAAAAAAAAAAGAATAGAATAGAATAGAATAGAATAGAATAGAATAGAATAGAATAGAATAGAATAGAATAGAATAGAATAGAATTTTATTGGCCAAGTGTGATTGGACACACAAGGAATTTGTCTTGGTGCATATGCTCTCAGTGTACATAAAAGAAAAGATACATTCATCAAGGTACAACATTTACAACACAATTGATGGTCAATATATCAATATAAATCATAAGGATTGCCAGCAACAAGTTATAGTCATACAGTCATAAGTGGAAAGAGATTGGTGATGGGAACTATGAGACGATTAATAGTAGATAGATAGATAGATAGATAGATAGATAGATAGATAGATAGATAGATAGATAGATAGATAGATAGATAGATAGATAGATAGATAGATAGATAGATGACAGACATAGATATGAGAGAGAGAGATGAGATAGATAGATAGATAGATAGATAGATAGATAGATAGATAGATAGATAGATAGATAGATAGATGATAGATAGATAGATAGATAGATAGATAGATAGATAGATAGATAGATAGATAGATAGATAGATAGATAGATGACAGAGAGACAGAGAGACAGAGACAGAGATGGAGACACAGACAGAGACAGAGACAGATATGGGCCATCCTGGTGATAAGCTAAGAGTTAGCTGCATTATATATTTATGTAAGTAAAAGTTTCTCTGTCCAGTCATGTCTGAATCTAGGGTGCAGTTCTCATCTCAATTTATTTATCGAAAGACCTAACATTGTCTGAAGAGCCAGCATGGCTATATGCCAAAGGCACACAGAATGCTGTTTTCTTCCCACCGAAGAGGTACCTATTTATCTACTCACACTTACATGCTTTTGAATTGCCAGTTGGGCAGGAGCTAGAGCAGGCGTAGTCAACCTTTTTATACCTACTGCCCACTTTTGTATCTCTGTTAGTAGTACAATTTTCTGACAGCCCACCGGTTCCACAGTAATGGTGATTTATAAAGTAGGGAAGTAACTTTACTTTACAAAATTTATAATTTGACAATTTGACAACAACACTACCACCCACCACGAAAGCTGGAATGCCCACTAGTGGGCAGTAGGGACCAGGTTGACTATCACTGAGCTAGAGCGAGGAACGGGAGCTCACCCCATCGCACAGCATTGGGTCTCAAACCCGGGCTGCCAGCTTTCCAGCTGACAAGCTCAACATCTTCAACCAGCGTGTATACAGTATATCTCCATTACTCAACCTCATCCTCTTGGCTGCTTACAGAGCAGGAACCAAAGGTCGATGTGTGAGCGAAGGCGAAACCTGCAGCCTGGAAGATAAGAAGAGATGAAAGAAATTGCATGGATGAATTTCCGAAAGGCTGTTGTATCTTTTCCATTTTGCTCTTCAGCGCTGCTGTTAATCTCAAACAAACAGCAGGAGAGATGATGTCCAGTCTACGGGAAACGTAGAGTCTTGTGGCTTCACAGGTGCCAAGATCTTGGGCGCATGGCAACAGCTTCAGCAAGGCAAGGCAGGCAACATCGATTGCAACTTCAAAGGAACTGAGTCCTTCCAGTGAAGGATTTCCAGTGCGAATATTTTGCCAGGTTGTGTTTTGGTGTTCTGTTTGCCATTAGCTCGGAGGCCTTGGGCCAAACTCTGCTCAGATCAGGCTGGGTCTGAGTTAAAACTTCACTTTGTCGTATTCAGGAGTTCCCAGGAAAGTGTGTAGCTGGTATGATAAGGCTTGTCTTTTTCTCTGACCCGTAGACTAGCGGGGAAGAGTAACCCTGCCAAATTAATTTATTTATTTTTTGTCTCTGGTCTTATTTTTTTTTCCCCAATTGTTCCATTTGGCCATCTAGTACCAGTTTTACTTTTTTTTAAAAAATCTCAATTTCTTTGAGACCTTTTGTAGCAGTTATACACTTATTTGTTTGTTGTTGAACAAATTTATAAAGCTGGCAAACTCACACATAGGTGATTCCGGGCAGCTTACAACATTTTAAAAAATTGAATAGATATAATAAAGGGAAAAGTTCCCCTCGCACATGTGTGCTAATTGTTTTCTGGCTCTAGGGGGCGGTGCTCATCTCCATTTCAAAGCCGAAGGCCAACGCTATCCGAAGACGTCTCTGTGGTCATGTGGCCGGCATGACTAAATGCCAAAGGCGCATGGAACACTGTTACCTTCCCATCAAAGGTGGTCCCTATTTTTCTACTTGCCTTTTTTACGTGCTTTTGAACCAATTATGAAATCTAATGTTTTTTACTATGGGTTCTGTGGGCGTGGCTTGGTGGGTGTGGCTTGGTGGGCGTGGCAGGGGAAGGATACTGTGAAATCTCCATTCCCTTCCCACTCCTGGGGGAAGGACATTGCAAAATCTCCATTCGCACCCCACTGGGGCCAGACAGAGGTAGTATTTGCTGGTTCTCCAAATTACTCAAAATTTCCGCTACAGGTTCTCCAGAACCTGTCAGAACCTGCTGGATTTCACCCCTGTTTCGAACTGCTAGGTTGGCAGACACTGGGACATGTAACGGGAGCTCACTCCGTTAGGTGGCGCTAGGGATTCGAACCGCTGAACTGCTGACCTTTCGATCGACAAGCTCAGCATCTTAGCCACTGAGCTATCACATCCCTGAGCTATAATAGATATAATAGAGCATATTAAAAAAGAAAAACACCATGGCACTTTGGGAGCAACAACACAGCTACTTGATTCACTCCATCTCCATTCGTGGTCTCCAGGCCCACTGACAAAACTACATTTTTAGGGCCTGTCAGAAAGGCGGAAGGGTGGATCCAACCATATCTCAGGGGGAATGAGATTCCAGAGAGAAGAGGCCACCTCCAAAATGGCCTTGTTTCATTGTTCCACCAGATGACAATCCTTAATCAATGAAATTGGTAACATGCCTTCTCTTTCCATCCTGGTGGGCTGGGTAGATGGATTAGGGTTGTTTTTTGTATGCAATTATCACCAATATAATTGGTGGCCGCGGTGTGGCTCAGGCTGTAAGAAGCCTGTTATTAAACACAGCTGCCTGCAATTACTGCAGGTTCTAGTCCCACCAGGCCCAAGGTTGACTCAGCCTTCTATCCTTTATAAGGTAGGTAAAATGAGGACCCAGATTGTTGGTGGGGCAATAAGTTGACTTTGTATATAAATATACAAATAGAATGAGACTATTGCCTTACACAATGTAAGCGGCCCTGAGTCTTCGGAGAAGGGCGGGATATAAATGTAAATTTAAAAAAAAAAAATTCACATCTACCTCTACAGTACATATACATAGAAATCTAGCCCTGGAGCCTGGAAATGAATTTTTTTTTAATTAAAAGTTTTTATTTTTTCACAACAAAAAAAAAACAACACAAAAAAAAATCACACAAACAATTACAATGTGCTGGAGGGGTGTTTACATATCCTCCTGAGCAATCTCAAACTAAACATCTCTTTCATACATATATCTTATATTATCTTTTCTAACATTTCTTTCCTTCTAACCATATTTTATAATACTGCTTATCTTCCTGATCTCTAATTTCAAATGTCAATTTACTCAACTCTGCACTTTCCATCATCTTCGTAATTATTTCATCGTGCAAAGGTATTTTCTCATTTTTCCAGTTTTTAGCAAACCCAATCCTGGCTGCTGTAATGATATTCACAATCAAATATTTTACATCTCTAGTATATATCTCGGGAATAATACCCAATAGAAAGACTTCTGGCTTAAAATCTATGTGTCTTTTAATCGTTTTCTCCAACCACGTGTGTATTTTAGTCCAATATCTTGTCGCTTCAACACATGTCCACCACATATGGTAATATGATCCAGGTATCTGATGACACTCCTGGAAGAGATCTTGAAGGCCCAAAGCAGAAGACCTTATACCATCCTGGACATATGGTTGTCTAATCTTTTCTTGAAAACCTTCAACGATGGAGCATCACAACTCTAGGAGACAAGCTATTCCATTGATTAATCATTCTCCCTGTCAGAAAATTCCTCCTTATTTCCAAGTTGGATCTCCCATTGACTAGTTTCCACCATTGCTTCTTGTCTTGCCCTCTGGTGTGTTGGAGAATAAATCGACACTCTCTTCTCTGTGGTAGCCCACCATCAGGGCTTCCCTAATCCTTCTCTTCATTAGGCTAAACACACCTGTTTTGGTAACCACATTATAAAAAAAAATGTTGAGACCAGTGGTGGGTTTCACATTTTTTTACTACCGGTTCTTTGGGTGTGGTTTGGTGGGCATGTCTTGCTGAGCGTGGCAGGGGAAGGATACTGTAAAATCTCCATTCCCACCCCACTCCAGGGGAAGGATACTGTAAAATCTGTGGTCTTTCGGGTGCGCTTCAAGGTGTTGGTTACCACCTTTAAAGCACTCCATGGCTTAGGGCCCGGGTACTTACGGGACCGCCTGCTGTTACCCTATGCCTCCCACCGACCCGTACGCTCACACAGAGAGGGTCTTCTCAGGGTGCCGTCCGCCAAGCAATGTCGGCTGGCGGCCCCCAGGGGAACGGCCTTCTCTGTAGGAGCACCTACCCTCTGGAACGAACTTCCCCCTGGTTTGCGTCAACTACCTGACCTTCGGACCTTTCGCCATGAATTGAAAACATACTTGTTCATCCAAGTGGGACTGGGTTAATTTTTAACTTTAATTTTTAAATTCTGAAATTTGAATTTTAATAATTTTAAATTGGGGGACTGTGTTTTATTGGGGTCAATTTGACGGTTTTACATTTAAACTTTTAAATCTTTCGGCCATTATATAATACGTTATTTTAATTTGTTGTTTTAATATTGTATATTGTATATTTTTAATTTGGCTGTACACCGCCCTGAGTCCTTCGGGAGAAGGGCGGTATAAAAGTCTAAATAATAAATAATAAATAAATAAATAAATAAATAAAAATCTCCATTCCTACCCCACTTCAGGGGAAGGTTACTGCAAAAATCCCCATTTCCTCCCGATCAGCTGGGACTTGGGAGGCAGAGAATAGATGGGGGCGGGGCCAGTCAGAATTTTTACTACCGGTTCTCCGAACTACTCAAAATTTCCGCTACTGGTTCTCCAGAACTGGTCAGAACCTGCTCTGATTGAGACTCTAGAAAAAGTGCAGAGAAGAGCAACCAAGATGATGAGGGGACTGGAGGCTAAAACATACGAAGGACGGTTGCAGGAACTGGGCATGGCTAGTCTAGTGAAGAGAAGGACCAAGGGGAGACAGGATAGGCATCCATTTTTTTGGCACCCAGTCTTCCTTCTGGTCCACTGGAGGAAGGGTCAAAAAGAGGATGGTCACGGCCAAGTCATCAACACCCTGACCCTTATGTAATATGTAGATGTCTTCAGAGGTGGGTTTAATTTTACCACTGTGCACCGAAAATATGAGCATGCATTTCACTCGCTGTTGTGTCTTGCCCGCTCTCACCGCAGCCGGGGCCTTCTTATCTGCTTCCGAATGCTGAGGAATGTCCTAGTATGCCTCCCGGCCCCAGCCCTGGCTCCATGCCCAGACAGGCTGAGGAGGAGGAAGCACCTCCTGGCCCCAGCCCTGGCTCCATGCCCAGGCAAACGGAGCAACTAGACCCCTCCCCCTCCCCCACAGCATGTGAGCCTGAGGGAGGTCAATTACCAACAGCTGCCGACTGGAGTGACCCTCGCTTCAGAAGAATTGATAGGCGGCGGCGACAGAAGGAAGGGAGGGGCAGGCCTGGATAAGTGCTGAGTCATGGAGCCACACCCCATGGCCTATATAAAGGATCTGCTTTCTGGCATTCTCTGAGTCAGGCAAAGTCTACCTTATCTTGCTGAAGTCACTTTCTGGTCTCCTGCCTGCCTTGAGGACTTTGCTAGGACTTTGGCAGAGCTGCAGAGGCATGCCTGATTCGGATTTCCCTGACCCGGCCGTCAGCGGAGGAGTGGGACACGACACTCGCACACGCACCTTCTGCATGTGTGCACGGGCTCCCGTGCATGTGCTTTGCTCACACGCATGGCTTGCATGCATGCGCATGGCTTAGAAAATGTGGCTAAGTAGGACAGCATAGCACCAGGGCAGGTTGGCAGATTGCCACTACCGGTTTGTCCGAACCTGTCCGAACTGGCTAAATACCACCACTGGATGTCTTCTATAGATGTCTTCTGTATGTAGATGTCTTCTGCAAATGTGCCATCCAGGCATTTCTAACATCCTTTGAAACCAATGTAGGGGAAAAAAATAACATTTATAAGCTTACCCTAGGAAGCTGGGAAATCTCCAGAGCCGGGGCTGTAATAAGAGATGAGTTGACAAGTATGGATTAATTTTTTCATTACAGTTTGCTTTCTCTGTGAAGCAGGATTGGGCTTTGTTCCAGACAGCGGAAAAGGTGCTTGCAAAGGGCACGCTCAGAAAAGCTGAGCAGCTACAGGCGGTTTGGTAAAAGGGAGTGACATTTTGAACCGAATTGCGAGTGTTTATGATAACAAAAGAAGAAACTGACCTTAGATTAATGATAGAAGGACCGGCCTTAGTTAACTGAGCAAAAAAAAATAAATCCTTGCTCCTGTTTGCAAATAAATATGTGGTTCTCCCTGACTGCTATCAGGTGCTCAAGCAAGGTAGTAAACAGGCATTTGGTCACCTAACAGATTGACAGAGTCGGAAGGGACCTTGTAGGTCATCTAGTCCAACCCCTCACCCAAGTAGACCCTACACCAGGGGTCAGCAACCTGTGGTTCTGGAGCCGCATGTGGCTCTTTCACCCCTCTGCTGCAGCTCACAACGCCAATGTGCGACAACTGCCAGCACGCAATTTATTGAGCTTTTCAATCCCTGGTAGGCCAACTATGGATAAATCCAAGAAAAGAAAAGTTTTAGAAGAAAACAGGATGTTCAATTCAACTACATCTGCTAGTTTTGTGGCCGCTCAAGAAACAGTCAGGCACAGGAAGGGTTTTGTGGCTCCCGGTGTTTTCTTTTTGTGGGAAACGGGTCCAAATGGCTCTTTGAGTGTTTAAGGTTGCAGACCCCTGGCCTACACCATTTCTGGCAAATGGCAGTCCAGTCTCTCTCTCTCTCTCTTTTTTGCATTTATATCCCGCCCTTCTCCGAAGACTCAGGGTGGCTTACACTATGTCAAGCAATAGTCTTCATCCATTTGTATATTATATACAAAGTCAACTTATTGCCCCCAACAATCTGGGTCCTCATTTTACCTACCTTATAAAGGATGGAAGGCTGAGTCAACCTTGGGCCTGGTGGGGCTTGAACCTGCCGCAATTGCAAGCAGCTATATAATAACAGACTGTCTTACCAGTCTGAGCCACAGAGGCCCTTCTTGAAAGCTTCCAGACATGGAGCTCCCACAACCTCTGAAGGCAACTTCTGTTCTATAAAGCTCTTCCAAAGACGGGAGAGGGCAACCAATGATCCTCTGGGCAATGACATTGACCCTCTAGAGTCCTGTCCTATCTGCCATTATGCAATTGGCAAACAATACGCAGGTGCAGTAAGTTAAAATACTCTCTATGGTGCAGTGGTAGAAGCTCACCAGCAGTTTTGCATTCAGTTGTTGTTTCCTGAGAAGGCTCAGCAGTAGGGAAATTCAATTTTTTTTACTATGGGTTCTGTGGGCATGGTTTGGTGGGCATTGTGTGGCTTGTTGGGCATGGCTTGCTGGGCGTGGCAGGAGAAGGATACTGCAAAATCTCCATTCCCACCCCACTCTGGGGACTGCCAGAGGTGGTATTTGCCAGTTCTCCGAACTACTCAAAATTTCCACTATCGGTTCTCCAGAACCTGTCAGAACCTGCTGGATTTCACCCCTGAGCCTCAGGTTACATAATCTTTACTGGGCCCTTTTGACCAGTGCTGCAATGTGAGCACCCCAGGTCAGGTCCTTTTTTTATTTATTTTTATTCTATTTATTTATTTTATGTATTTATTTTTGTCAAGCATGTATTTTATGACAGATACAAGTGCAAACGTAACTATAAATGCATGCAAAGCGTACGAATAAAAGAAAACATTAGGACAGGGACGGTAGGCATGCTGGTGCGCTTATGCATGCCCCTTTCAGACTCTTAGGAATGGGGTGAGGTCAACAGTAGACAGTCTAAGGTTAAAGTTTTGGGGATTTGGGGAAGAAACCACAGAGTCAGGTAGTGCATTCCAGGTGTTGACCACTCTGTTACTGAAATTGTATTTTCTGCAGTCTAGTTTAGATCGCTTTATCATGAGTTTGTATCTATTGTGTGCTCTTGTATTGTTTTGTTTGAATCTGAAGTATTCATTGGCTGGTAGGATATTGTAGCAGATGATTTTATGTACTATGCTTAGCTCAGACCGAAGACGGCGAAGTTCTAAGTTGTCTAAGCTCAAAATTACAACACAATTGATGGTCAATATATCAATATAAATCATAAGGATTGCCAGCAACAAAGTTACAGTCATACAGTCATAAGTGGAAGGAGATGGGTGATGGGAACGATGAGAAGATTAATGGTATTGCAGACTTAGGGAATAGTTTGACAGTGTTGAGGGAATTATTTGTTTAGTAGAGTGATGGCCTTTGGGAAAAAAACTGTTCTTGTGTCTAGTTGTTCTGGTGTGCAGTGCTCTATAGCGTCGTTTTGAGGGTAGGAGTTGAAACAGTTTATGTCCAGGATGTGAGGGGTCTGTAAATATTTTCTCAGCCCTCTTCTTGATTCGTGCAGTATACAGGTCCTCAATGGAAGGCAGGTTGGTAGCAATTATTTTTTATTTTTATTTTATTTATTTTTAGCAATTATTATTTATTTTTAAGAGACCAGACTTTACACGATGTGATGACCCAGGGTGTGACACAAAGGCAACACAAGCAGAGAACCAATACGGGTCCCTTTATTATCACCAACTATGTCCCCAATGTCCCTTTCAACTCTCCGGCTTGGAGAGAGAGCTCTTCCACCAACCTCTAATAGTCTTTGGCTGGCAATACTTCAGGCCCAAACGTTGTAAGCAGAAAAACTTCCAACTATAAATCCAACAAGGCAAGACAAGGTAATTAGTCCAACAGGGCAGCAAGATAAGGATTTCCAAAAGTGAAGTAGCACCGCAGTAAATCAAACCAGCTGGGAGGATACCAGAAACTCAGATAAACACAAGATGAACTCAGTGTTTGTTCCCGACAACCGTCCCTTCCATTGGCCTCTCCTTTTAAACTCCAGCTCCAGCTGTATCTTGTGAAGGGGATCAGGGCCCTTTCCTCCCTCGTAAGCCACGCAACCTGCATTGCTCTCTTCTCCGTTCTTCCCTGCGTGATCTAGGATGAGGAGAGGGTGGGCTTTGGTCTTCATCAGAACCCCCTCTCCCTTGTTCTAACTCTCCCCTGCTCTGCCCAGCCTGACATTGCTCTTCCCCAGTTTCCTCCACAGCCAATGGAGCCAGTCTCTAGCTCTCTGTCAGCTGTTCCTCTTCCGTCTCAGAGTCAGACTCCGACAGGGGCAGTCCTTCTTCAAATGACGATGGGGCCAAATGATTTTTTGTGGAGAGACCTACATATATCTAAATTTATCTATCTCTATCTCTACCTACCTACCTATATCTTTATCTCTGTCTCTATCATCTATCTATCTATCTATCTATCTATCTATCTATCTATCTATCTATCTATCTATCTATCTATCTATCTATCTATCTATCTATGCTTTCCTTTCGCCTTTCAACTCCAATCCAGGAGCCTTCAGACAGTTGCTTTCAAGACAAACTCATGACTGCCTGAGGGCTCCTGGATTGGAGAAAACCTGAATAACCAAAGACCTACATACAAACACCTGTTGTGTCTTGCCCGCCCTCAGAGCAGCCGGGGCCTTCTTACCTGCTCCCGAACACTGAGGAATGTATGCCTCCCGGCCCAAGTCCTGGCTCCATGCCCACACAAACTGCAGAAGAAGGAGCATCCCCCGGCCCCAGCCCTGACTCCATGCCCAGGCAAACGGAGCAGCTAGACCCCTCCCCCTCCTCCACAGCATGTGAGCCTGAGGAGGGTTTATTCCCAACAGCTGCTGATTGGTGTGACCCTCGCATCAGAAGATTGGATAGGCGGAGGCAACAGAAGGAAGGGAGGGGCAGGCCTTAATGAGTGCTGAGTCATGGAGCCACACCCCATGGCCTATATAAAGGATCTGCTTTCTGGCAGTCTCTGAGTCAGGCAAAGTCGAACTTATCTTGCTGAAGTCACTTACTGGTCTCCTGCCTGCTCTGAGGACTTTGCTAGGACTTTGGGCAGAGCTGCAGAGGCAAGCCTGATTCGGATTTCCCTGACCCGGCCGTCAGCGGAGGAGTGGGACACGACAACACCTGCGAAAACCTCAGAAAACAAATATAGATATATAGATATACACAGACACAGGCAATAGACACACACGTGTGTGTGTGTGTGTGTGTATTGTCTATTAGTTGCCCAGAGTTACCTTGCAGTAGGATGTGTGTGTGTGTATGTGTGTGTATGTGTGTATACACACTCACTCACTTTAAAACAGGAATAAATGAAAACCAGATATTAAAATCTAAGCACACGTGGGGGAGGGGTGGAGTGAGGGGAGGTGGGATTTGTTGTTATTCGATCAACCACTTCATTGCACTGTTCCCCTATTGAGCTGGGGGTGGGACTAGAAGACCTCCAAGGTCCCTTCCAAGTCTATTCTGATTAATTAATTAATTGGGGCCCAAGGCAACCTGGCAGAACCAGGTCTTTAAACTCTTACAAAAGGATGGGAGAGTTGGGGCCAATCTCACTTTGGGGTGGGGAGCAAAGATATTCCAGAACCACAGCAGAGAAGGCCTTCCTACTGGACCCCACCACTTGGGCTGATGGGACCCACAACATACCTCCTCTGCCAGTATGGGTGGAATGGACCAATCCCAGTGAGATGAGATGGTCCCTCAAGTAGCCTGGACCCATGCCATTTGTCCCAAATAGTATAGGGTTCCCTTCTTGAGCAGAGGGTTCGACTAGAAGACCTCCAAAGTCTCTTCCAACTCTCTTCGGTTCTGCAACCCAACAAGAAAGACACAGGCTTCAGAAGATAATTAGAACTGCAGAAAAAATAATTGCTACCAACCTGCCTTCCACTGAGGACCTGTATACTGCACGAATCAAGAAGAGGGCCGTGAAAATATTTACAGACCCCTCACATCCTGGACATAAACTGTTTCAACTCCTTCCCTCAAAACGACGCTATAGAGCACTGCACACCAGAACAATTAGTCACAAGAAGAGTTTCTTCTCAAACGCCATCACTCTGCTAAACAAATCATTCCCTCAACACTGTCAAACTATTTACTTAATCTGCACTACTATTAATCTTCTCATCGTTCCCATCACCCATCTCTTTCCACTTATGACTGTATGACTGTAACTTTGTTGCTGGCAATCCTTATGATTTATATTGATCTATTGACCATCATTTGTGTTGTAAATACTGTACCTCGATGAAGGTATCTTTTATTTTATGTACACTGAGAGCCTATGCACCAAAGACAAATTCCTTGTGTGTCCAATCACACTTGGCCAATAAAGAATTCTATTCTATTCTATTCTATTCTATTCTATTCTATTCTATTCTATTCTATTCTATTCTATTCTATTCTATTCTATTCTTCTGTTTTTGGCTTCACAGATTACTATGGACATTCCTTTCTGCTTTCGCAATATACTCTAATATCTAATACGATCCTTCCTTCCTATCCAATCTGCTATTCTCTATTTGTGGGTTTCTCCCATCGTGCTTCATGCTGGAATTTTAGCCAGCAGGCTGGGGGGAAAAAAAGAAAGTCATTCAAATCCAATCATTTTAAGAAAATACGTTTCAAAAGATGTCCTCATTTATTTCTCTCCTCTGTGGCTGAAAAGCACGCAAGGTTTATCGCAGGCATACAATACATACTTTATGGCTGCTTATGTCACCAGTTTCATCAGGTTCCATCTCAAATTGAGTTAATGGTATATTTTAATAGTAGGCCATTCCCAGGTTAGCAAGATGTAGAGTTTGGCAGGGTTGTCCAACCGTCGCTGCTCGAAAATAATGGTAACGAGGACCGGCGTTGCTTCATTTTGATGATGGCAGGGTGAGGCTGTAAAGACAGAATCCGTAATTTGTGAGAACGGCCTTAGGAAACACACAGCACAATCTTATATAGGTCTGCTGAGAAGTAAATTCCACTAAATTCCACTGAAAGGGATAATTGCCTATTAAATAAATGCAGGGTTTCAGCTCCTGTGTATCTCTCTTCAGATTGATGCGAAATGATGGTGTGTGTGTGTGTGTTTTAAAGCTCTTATACTCATTCATACATTGCTCTTCTGCCCAGTTGGTGCTTCAGACAATTTGTAGATGTTCTCAGAAATTCCAGTAAACATTTGGGGAAACGTTTGAGAGGCTGCTGGGGGAAGAATATAGAATAATAGAGCTAGAAGCAGTGGTGGGATTCAAATAATTTAACAACCGGTTCGCTGCCCTAATGACCAGCTGGATAGGCGTGGCTTGGTGGTCATGTGACCATGTGGGCATGGCCAACTCAACATCACTCACGTCGTTGGGCGCTTCACCTTAGCTGTTTAGCTGTTACAATGTAATTTATTTATTTATTTATTTAATCATATTTATATACCGCCCTATCTCCCGAAGGACTCAGGGCGGTTTACAGGCATTTAAAAACATATAAATACAGTATAAAAACAGTTAAAAAACTTATTCAAAAAGCCCGTTAATTAAAACATCCAATTAAAACCCAATTAAAACCAAATTTAAAATCTAGCTCAGTCCTGCACAATTAAATAAGTATGTTTTAAGCCCGCGGCGGAAGGTCCGAAGGTCCGGAAGCTGACGGAGTCCGGGGAGTTCGTTCCAAAGGGTGGGAGCCCCACAGAAGGCCCTTCCTGGGCGCCGCCAGACAACATTGCCTCGCTGACGGCACCCTGAGGAGACCCTCTCTATGAGAGCGCACGGGTCGGTGGGAGGTATTCGGTAGCAGTAGGCGGTCCCGTAAATAACCCGGCCCAATGCCATGGAGCGCTTTAAAGGTGGTCACCAAAACCTTGAAGCGCACCCGGAAGGCCACAGGCAGCCAGTGCAGCCTGCGCAGGATGGGTGTTATCACGGGAGCCACGAGGGCTCCATCTATCACCAGCAGCCGCATTCTGGACTAACTGTAGCCTCCGGATGCCCTTCAAGGGGAGCCCCATGTAGAGAGCATTGCAGTAATCCAGGCGAGACGTCACGAGTGCGTGAGTGACCGTGCATAGGGCATCCCGGTCCAGAAAGGGGCGCAACTGGCGTACCAGGCAAACCTGGTAGAACGCTCTCCTGGAGACGGCCGTCAAATGATCTTCTAGAGACAGCCGTTCATCCAGGAGGATGCCTAAGTTGCGAACCCTTTCCATCGGGGCCAATGACTCGCCACCGATGGTCAGCCGCGGATTTAGCTGACTGTACCGGGATGCCGGCATCCACAGCCACTCTGTCTTGGCGGGATTGAGCTTGAGCCTGTTTCTCCCCATCCAGACCCGTACGGCCTCCAGACATGGAGTAATGAACCAAGGAGGCAGTTTCTGTAAGCAGGGCAATGAAGATTAGGCTAGAAATAACACCAGAATGTTTCCTTCCTGCCTTCTTTACAGGATTAGCCCTGTAAAGTGGGAAAAAAATTAAATAAGATTCTTCCAACAACCGGTTCTCCGAACTGCTTAGAAAATTAACAACCGGTTCTCCTGAATAGGTGCAAACTGGCTGAATCCCACCACTGGTTGGAAGGGATCTTGGAGGTCTTCTAGTCCAACCCCCTGCTCAAGCAGGAGACTCTACACCATTTCAAAAAAATGTTGTCCAGTCTTTTTATTTTGAAAGCCTCTAGTGATGGAGCACCCACAGCTTCTGGAGATGTCTAGAGCAGGGGTGTCCAACTCAAGGCCCGGGGGCCAGATCATGCCCATGGGGTGCTTAGATCTGGCCCATGGGGCTGCCCTGGAAATAGTGAAGGACCGCTTCACGGTGCCTCTGCCAGCAAAAATGCAGCTTGGGGGAGCCACGCATGGCTCTCCCGAAATCCATTTTTTTGCTGGCAGTGGGCTGCAGGAGGCTGTCATGGCCAAAAACAGTTCCTGAACCAACCAGAGGTAGGCATCACAAACTGTAACAACCAGTTCACCCAGAATTGAAAATGTAAGCATACGTGACATCGAAAAGCTAGTGATTATATAGGACATGATAGCCTCTGGCTGGAACTACCGGTTCGCCTGAACTGATCTGAACCAGCATCAGCCCACCACTGATGCCAACCCTGGTGATGCCCCCCACCAGCCCCCTGAGGTCAAACACAACCCTGATGCAGCCTTCAATCAAATCAAGTTTGACACCCCTGCTCTAGAGCAGGAGTCTCCAACCTTGGTCCCTTTAAGGCTTGTGGACTTCAACTCCCAGAGTTCCTCAGCCAGCTTTGCTGGCTGAGGGACTCTGGGAGTTGAAGTCCACAAGCATTAAAGGGACCAAGGTTGGAGACCCCTGCTCTAGAGTGTGTGTCACACTTGGTTCTGAAGATAGACTTTTTTAAGGAAGGTTGTCCAACGCTAAACCTGCAATGAAAAAGAAAAGGAGACAATTTAAAAGCCGAAGAGGAAACAAAAAGACCAAACATCTCATTGCTAATGTTCAACACCTAGATAAGCAGAGAATAAGAGCAAGATGAACACTAGACATCAATGGAGCAATTAAACAGTACCCCCATCAAGGAATTACCAACTCACACAAACAATCAAATAGTAAACAACAGTCTAATAAGGAACCAGCAAGAAGGATCGCACCAACGACAGGGCAAGCCACTAGTATATAAACAGAGACCCAACCCTACTCCCTTCTAGCACTGATGATGTTCCCTAGTTTGGTCATGAAACGTCTGCAAGTAAACCACCAACCTCAGAGAGCACCAAGGACCCCACAGTCTTCCTCCTCCTCCTCCTTCCTCCCTCCCTTTTAGCACTGATGATGTTCCCTAGTTGGGTCATGAAACATCTGCAAGAAAACAACCAAACTCAGAGAGCACCAAGGACCCCACGGTCCTCCTCCTCCTCCTCCTCCTCCTCCAGTGCCACCACCGCCACTTCCCTTTCCCCTTTTCTCCTTCTCCTCCTCCTCCCCCCTGTCCTCCTCCTCCTTTCCCTCCCCCTTCCCTCCTTCTCCTCCTCTTCCCCCTCCCACTTCCCTCCTCCTGCTCCTCTTCCTTCTCCTGCTCCTCCTCTTCTTCCCCATCCCCTTCTCTCCTTCTCCTCCTCCTCCTCCTCCTCCCCTCTCCTCCTCCTCCTTTCTCTCCCCTTCCTCCTTCTCCTGCTCCTCCTCCTCCTTCTTCTCCTCCTCCTCCCCTTCCCTCCTCCTCCTCCTCTTCTTCCCATCCCTTCTCTCCTCCTCCTCCTCCTCCTCCTCCTCCTCCTCCTCCTCTTCCTCCCCTTCCTCCACCTCCTCCTCCTCCCTCCTCCTCATCCTGCTCCTCCTCCTCCTCTTCCTCTTCCTCTTCCCCATCCCTCTCTCCTCCTCCTCCTCTCCTCCTCCATTCTCGTCCTCCTCCTTGTCCTCCTTCCTCTCCTTGTCCTCCTCCTCCTTCTTCTCCTCCTCCTCTCCCACTTCCTCCTCCTGTCCTCCTCCTCCTCCTTCTCCTGCTCCTCTTCCTCCTTCTCTCCTCCTCCTTCTCCTCCTCCTCCTCCTCCCTCTCCTCCTCCTCCTTCCTCCCCTTCCTCCTCCTTCCTCCTTCCTCCTCCTTCCTCCTCCTCCTGCTCCTGTCCTCCTCCTCCTCCTCTTCCTCTTCCTCCTTCTCTCCTCCTCCTCCTCCTCCTTCTTTTCCTCCTTCCTCTTCTCCTCCTCCTCCTCTTCCTCCTTCTTTTCCTCCTCCTTTCCTCCCTCCTCCTCCTCTTCCTCCTCCTCTTCCTCCTGCTCCTGCTCCTCCTCCTCCTCCTCTTCCTCCTTCTCCTTCTCCTTCTCCTCCTCCTTCCTCCTTCTTTTCCTCCTTCTTTTCCTCCTCCTCCTGCTCCTCCCCTCCCCTACCAAGTGAGTGAGACACCATCAGAGCTTCCTTAATTGGCTCTCTCTTTGCTTTGGCTCACACAGCCTGGCAGTTTTGTGTATCCATCAGTGCCACAACATCTCTTAATTAATCCCTCTGTAAGGACAATATCTACAAATGGAACTAAATTAGGCGCTTTGTGGCAGAATGAGAACCAGATGTTTCTCCGCAGGACTTGTACAGCTCAACAGAAGTTTCCTCCGAGCGATCGAGCAGCTTTCTGGCTGGTGACTCCCATATTACACAGGCAATTTATATTTCTCAATTGCCAAATAGCCCATCCATATGGCCTGTTCAGGCAGCTATGATATTCCCCTCTCTCTTCACATACGGAAGTATTGCCACATCTGGGAAGCTCTAGAGAGTAGCATAATTAGAGTTTTGTGTTGTTCTTTGCTTCCATTAAGTGCTGATTTGGTTTATTGGCCCAGATCTGAGAGCTGTAATATATACATCTCGGATGGAATAGATCTTGAAAGTTTGAGAGCCCTTAAAATCATCCAACACCAAGGAGAGAAGCAACTTGGAATTAAGGAGAAATGTCCTAACAGTGAGGACAATTAAACAGTGGAACAGCTTGCCACCAGAAGTTGTGGGTGCTTCATCACTGGAGGTTTTTAAGAAGAGACTGGACAGAGACTTGTCTGAAACGGTATAGTATCTCCTGCTTGAGCAAGAGGCTGGACTAGAAGACTTCAAGGTCCCTTCCAGCTCTATTCTGATTCAACTTTGATTCAACACCATTATCGTCAGCAAGTAAACCACCAACCTCAGAGAGCACCAAGGACCCCACAGTCTTCCTCCTCCTCCTCCTTCCTCCCTCCCTACTAGCATTGATGATGTTCCCTAGTTGGGTCATGAAACATCTGCAAGAAAACTACCAAGCTCAGAGAGCATCAAGGACCCCACGGTGGTCCTCCTCCTCCTCCTCCTCCTCCTCCTCCTCCTCCTCCTCCTCCTCCTCCTCCTCCTCCTCTTCCTCCTCTTCCTCCTCCTCTCCTCCTCCTGTCCTCCTCCTCCTTTCCCTCTTCCTCCTTCTCCTTCTCCTTCTCCTTCTCCTCCTCCTGCTCCTCTTCCTTCTCCTCCTCCTCTTCTTCCCCATCCCTCTCTCCTTCTCCACCTCCTCCTCCTCCTCCTCCCCTCTCCTCCTCCTCCTTTCTCTCCCCTTCCTCCTTCTCCTTCTCCTCCTTCTTCTCCTCCTCCTCCCCTCCCACTTCCTCCTCCTGCTCCTCCTCTTCTTCCCCATCCCTCTCTCCTCCTCCTCCTCCTCCTCCCTCTCCTCCTCCTCCCCTTCCTCCTCCTCCTCCTCCTCCTCCTCCTCTCCTCCTCCTCCTCCTTCCTCCTTCTCCTCCTCCTCTTCCTTCTCCTCCTCCTCCTCCTCCTCCTCCTCTCCTCCTCCTCCTTCCTCCTTCTCCTCCTCCTTCTCCTCCTCCTCCTTCTTCCTCCTCCTCTCCCACTTCCTCCTCCTCCTCCTCCTCCTCCTCTCCTCCTCCTTCTCCTCCTCCTTCTCCTCCTCCTTCTCCTCCTCCTCCTCCTCCCACCTCCTCCTCCTCCTCTCCCCTTCCTCCTCCTCCTCCTCCTCTCCTCTTCCTCTCCTCCTCCTGCTCCTGTCCTCCTCCTCCTCTCCTCCTCCTTTCCTCCCCTTCTCTCCTTCTCCTCCTCCTCCTCCTTCTCCTCCTCCTTCTCCTCCTTCTCCTCCTCCTCCTCTTCCTCCTTCTTTCCTCCTCCCCTTCCTCCTCCTCCTCCTCCCTCCCCTCCCCTCCCTCCCCTCCTCCTCTCTTTCCTCCTGCTCCTGCTGCTCCTCCTCCTCCTCTTCCTCTTCCCCGTCCCCTTCCCTCCTTCTCCTCCTCCTCCCCTTCCCTCCTTCTTTTCCTCCTCCCCCTCCCCCTTCCCTCCTCCTCCTCCTGCTCCTCCCCCTCCCCTACCAAGTGAGTGAGACACCATCAGAGCTTCCTTAATTGTCTCTCTCTTTGCTTTGGCTCACACAGCCTGGCAGTTTTGTGTATCCATCAGTGCCACAACATCTCTTAATTAATCCCTCTGTAAGGACAATATCTACAAATGGAACTAAATTAGGCGCTTTGTGGCAGAATGAGAACCAGATGTTTCTCCGCAGGACTTGTACAGCTCAACAGAAGTTTCCTCCGAGCGATCGAGCAGCTTTCTGGCTGGTGACTCCCCATATTACACAGGCAATTTATATTTCTCAATTGCCAAATAGCCCATCCATATGGCCTGTTCAGGCAGCTATGATATTCCCCTCTCTCTTCACATACGGAAGTATTGCCACATCTGGGAAGCTCTAGAGAGTAGCATAATTAGAGTTTTGTGTTGTTCTTTGCTTCCATTAAGTGCTGATTTGGTTTATTGGCCCAGATCTGAGAGCTGTAATATATACATCTCGGATGGAATCGATCTTGAAAGTTTGAGAGCCCTTAAAATCATCCAACACCAAGGAGAGAAGCAACTTGGAATTAAGGAGAAATGTCCTAACAGTGAGGACAATTAAACAGTGGAACAGCTTGCCACCAGAAGTTGTGGGTGCTTCATCACTGGAGGTTTTTAGGAAGAGACTGGACAGAGACTTGTCTGAAACGGTATAGTATCTCCTGCTTGAGCCAGGGGCTGGACTAGAAGACTTCCAAGGTCCCTTCCAGCTCTATTCTGATTCAACTTTGATTCAACACCATTATCGTCAGCATTGTATGGACTCCCCACACACACAAAAACAGCCAGGGAAGTGATTGAAACCTGTGTAACAGTCACTCAACGGGAGTGCTAATTTTCATTTTGATTCTGATTCTGAGATCTCACTCAATTGACCAACCTCAAATTATCCTATTTCAGATATGCTCTGCAAAGACATAACTCTTTGGAGAAGTTTATGATCCCGGGAAAGGTGGAAGGAAAAAGAAGAGGACAGGTAATGTGGATACATCCACTTGGATGGACTTCAGAAGAGGGCTGCATTAGAAGACCTTTGAGGTCCCTTCCAGCCCTATGATTCTATGTTTTATGACTCGGTTACAGCAAAGATGAATGCATTCATGACATGATAGCAATGTCCCAAATTTCTAAGGAGCTGTGAGGACAATCAACCAGTGGAACAGCTTGCCTTCAGAAGTTGTGGACGCTCCATCACTGGAAATTTACAGAAAGAGACTGGAAAATCATTTGCCTGAAATTATATAGGGTCTCCTGCTTAAGGAAGGATTTGGCTAGAAGGCCTCCATGGTGCCTTCCAGCTCTATTCTGATTAAACTTTGATTCAACACCATTACTGTCACCATTGTATGGACTCCCCCCACGCACAAAAACAGCCAGGGAAGTGATCGAAGCCTGGGTAACAGTCACTCAACGGGAGTGCTAATTTACCACCAGCCTATCAAGTACTTAGGGCTGGGCAGCACAAACAAACGACAGCTAATGACTTAAAAGCCAACCATCAACACACCCCAATCAACAACTAAAAAGCCACTTAAAACAGGCACTATAAATATCACACCCAGGGAAAAAAACACACTCTGTTAAGAGAGAAGTTCCATGAAGATGGGCTCCAGCACAAGTCCGAAAACTCAGACAACGAAACCTCTGGTCCTGGTGGCCGACCCGGATTGGACCTTGCAACATTATCCTGGGACATGTATATTCGCCTTAATTTGTAATTACAATTCTCATCATCTATCTTTCAGATAGGTAGCTGTCCAGTCTCTTCTTAAAAACCTCCAGTGATGGAGGACCCACAACTGTTCCACCGGTTAATTGTCCTCACTGTTAGGAAGTTTCTCCTTAATTCCAAGTTACTTCTCTCCTTATTTAATTCCAATATTCTATTCTATTCTATTCTATTCTATTCTATTCTATTCTATTCTATTCTATTCTATTCTATTCTATTCTATTTAGTTTTCCATCCATTGTTTCCTTTCCTTTCTTCAGATGCTTTGGATGCTACACATGAATAGATTGATCTCCTCTTCTTTGTAGCAGACCCTCAAATACTGGAAGGTTGCTATCATGTCACCCTTAGTCCTTCTTTTCTCTAAACTAGTCAAACCCAAATCCTGCAACCATTCTTCATATGTTTTAGTCTCCAGGCCCTTAATCGTCTTAGTCTGCTCTTCTCTGCACTTTTTCCAAAGACTGGACATCATTTTTTGTAACGTGGTGACCAAAATTGGATACAGTATTCCAGGTGTGGCCTTACTAAGGCTTTATAAAGTGGTACTAACACTTAGTGTGATTTAGGTGTTAGGTTAAAGACTTGACCCTTTACTCAGGTCTGCTAATTTTTGCACCGTCAATATCTTTCTTGGTGGGTTACTCCGTTTTTCTTAAAAGAATCTTTTAGCACGATCCATTGGGACAAATTTATGATCCCGGGAAAGGTGGAAGGAAAAACAAGAGGATAGATAAGGTGGATACATCTACTTGAATGGGCTTCGGAAGAGGGTTGCATTAGAAGACCTTTGAGGTTCCTTCCGGCCCTATGATTCTATGTTTTATGACTCAGTTACAGCAATGATGAATGCATTCATGACATGACAGCAATGTCCCAAAATCTAAGGAGCTGTGAAGACAATCAATTAGTGGAACATCTTGCCTTCAGAAGTTGTGGGTGCTCCATCACTGGAAATTTACAGTAAGAGACTGGAAAATCATTTGCCTGAAATTATATAGGGTCTCCTGCTTAAGGAAGGATTTGGCTAGAAGGCCTCCATGGTGCCTTCCAGCTCTATTCTGATTAAACTTTGATTCAACACCATTACTGTCACCATTGTATGGACTCCCCCCACGCACAAAAACAGCCAGGGAAGTGATCGAAGCCTGGGTAACAGTCACTCAACGGGAGTGCTAATTTACCACCAGCCTATCAAGTACTTAGGGCTGGGCAGCACAAACAAACGACAGCTAATGACTTAAAAGCCAACCATCAACACACCCCAATCAACAACTAAAAAGCCACTTAAAACAGGCACTATAAATATCACACCCAGGGGAAAAAAAACACTCTGTTAAGAGAGAAGTTCCATGAAGATGGGCTCCAGCACAAGTCCGAAAACTCAGACAACGAAACCTCTGGTCCTGATGGCCGACCCGGATTGGACCTTGCAACATTATCCTGGGACATGTATATTCGCCTTAATTTGTAATTACAATTCTCATCATCTATCTTTCAGATAGGTAGCTGTCCAGTCTCTTCTTAAAAACCTCCAGTGATGAAGGACCCACAACTGTTCCACCGGTTAATTGTCCTCACTGTTAGGAAGTTTCTCCTTAATTCCAAGTTACTTCTCTCCTTATTTAATTACAATATTCTATTCTATTCTATTCTATTCTATTCTATTCTATTCTATTCTATTCTATTCTATTCTATTCTATTCTATTCTATTTAGTTTTCCATCCATTGTTTCCTTTCCTTTCTTCAGATGCTTTGGATGCTACACATGAATAGATTGATCTCCTCTTCTTTGTAGCAGCCCCTCAAATACTGGAAGGTTGCTATCATGTCACCCTTAGTCCTTCTTTTCTCTAAACTAGTCAAACCCAAATCCTGCAACCATTCTTCATATGTTTTAGTCTCCAGGCCCTTAATCATCTTAGTCTGCTCTTCTCTGCACTTTTTCCAAAGACTGGACATCATTTTTTGTAACGTGGTGACCAAAATTGGATACAGTATTCCAGGTGTGGCCTTACTAAAGTGGTACTAACACTTAGTGTGATTTAGGTGTTAGGTTAAAGACTTGACCCTTTACTCAGGTCTGCTAATTTTTGCACCGTCAATATCTTTCTTGGTGGGTTACTCCGTTTTTCTTAAAAGAATCTTTTAGCACGGTCCATTGGGACAAATTTAATGGGTTGTGGAGAAGAACGAGCGAGAGGGCGTCAGACCAAAGCTTGCAAAATTATTAAAGGGTAATAAAGGACGGTACCATCTAAAGAAAAGAGGGGACGAGTAATTAAATCTGAAGTCTAAAACTACTGAAATGCATCCATTGGCACAATCTGTTCGGGCAAACAGGTCAAATCTTTCTGTTTAGCAAGCATTTAATAACTTCAGCCATTACCTTGAACCTCTTTCCTTAAATGCCACTGAATTTGATGGCCTGTTGGACTTCTCTTGATGAGGCAGTAGACTAAATATGATTCATTTTTCCCTTAATGCTTCAACTCTCAGATCAATTTTCTGCTATTTAAAATGGGTAGAGGGTGACCCTTTTGCATAATATTGCTTAGCCTGCTATGAGAACTTTTGATAAGAACTCATAATGTTGGAATTTCTTGTTGGAATGTATTTCTATGCAACAACCACAGTTTGTCGTTTCCTGTTACAGTTAATATAGTTGAGCAGTAAAACACATGGTGACTGTGCTCACCAAGAAGAGCCTATCCTCTAAAGCACCTGAGGGCAGGACAAGAAGCAATGGGTGAAAATTTATCAAGGAGAGATCCGAACTAGAATTAAGGAGAAATTTCCTGGTAGTTAGAACAATCAACCAGTGGAAGCACTTGCCTCCAGAAGTTGTGAGTGCTCAAACACTGGAGGCTTTTAAGAAGAGATTGGACAACCATTTGTCTGAAATGTTACAGGGTTTCCTGCTTGAGCAGGGGGTTGGACTAGAAGACCTCCATGGTCCTTTCCAATTCTGTTATTCTGTTATTCTGTTCTGTTCGTAAGCAAATCTTCTTTCATCCAGCTGAACAGAAGGCACGGATAAAAATTACAGGAGATATTTTATTTTCTTCGTCATGTTTATGCAGCTTCCCATCAGTGAATATCTTGTAAGTGATATTTTTAGGTCAAGGCAAACAAAACAACAAAACATTAAAACGATAGATCGCTAGTTAGCACAATGAATGCATAAAGCAAGTTTTCTTTGAGTAAACCCTGTGACCGTGTTTGAAAAAAGTATCTTCTGGTTTTTGTTTTGTTTTGGTTTTTTTTGTTTACATTTATATCCCGCCCTTCTCCGAAGACTCTGGGCAGCTTACAGTGTGTAAGGCAATAGTCTCATTCTATTTGTATATTTACAAAGTCAACTTACTGCCCCCCCCAACAATCTGGGTCCTCATTTTACCTACCTTATAAAGGATGGAAGGCTGAGTCAACCTTGGGCCTGGTGGAATTAGAACCTGCAGTAATTGCAGGCAGCTGTGTTTTAATAACAGGCTTCTTACAGCCTGAGCCACACCACGGCCCATTTCCGCCACGGTGTTCAGTTCCAAGTGGGGAAAAAGACACTGGATACATGGAAGTTGCTTGGAAAGAAGGTTTATTGATGAACAAAGTCACAAGGCTTGAGTTTGTGAGTAGAAAAGGGGCAGAGATGCTGAGAGTGCCTGGGTTTTATGCCCTCTGTTGGGCTTTGAATTTGAGCTTGTATTCTGATTGGTTGTCAGACTCCCATGGGGCCATGCAGGAGAAACTTTGTAGGCTGTCCTGTGTTTCTAAGTTTGGTTGAGCTTTGCCGGGTGATGCAATCTACCCAGGTGCCATATGGCGAGTTCTGTTGCTAGATGGGTAGAGGGCAGGGGTGAAATGCTCCCGGTTCGGACCGGTTCGGCCAATCCGGTAGCGACGGCAGCAGGTGGTTCGGAGAATCGGTAGCAAAAATCCCTGCCCACCCCCCCATGCCCAGCTGAGCCACGCGATCATCAGAGCCTTTTTTTTTTACTTTTAAAAACATTTTTTTAACCTCTTTGGCTTAAATGTTTTTAAAGGTTTAAAACAAGGCTCTGACTATCCCAGCTGAGGTGCCTGATTGTCAGAGGCTGTTGTTGTTGGTTTTTTTTTACTTTTAAAAGCATTTTTTAAAAGGTAAAAAAGCTGAAGACTGCTAGGCAAAAAATGGGGAGTATAGGCAAAAAATGGGGTGGGGGGTTCATTTGAGAGAGAGAGAGAGAGAGAGAGAGAAGGAAGGAAGGAAGGAAGGAAGGAAGGAAGGAAGGAAGGAAGGAAGGAAGGAAGGAAGGAAGGAAGGAAGGAAGGAGAGAGAGAGAGAGAGAGAGAGAGAAAGAAAGAAAGAAAGAAAGATAACCGCCCAGCCGCCCTGTTCCGGGTGACTCGTTCCCTTCTTCACCAGGGGGAGCGGGATGACCCGCTGCAGGGACGTGCTGAGGAGTTTAACGGTT
Organism: Ahaetulla prasina; assembly: GCF_028640845.1. Taxonomy (NCBI): domain Eukaryota; kingdom Metazoa; phylum Chordata; class Lepidosauria; order Squamata; family Colubridae; genus Ahaetulla; species Ahaetulla prasina. Next base: position 6,171,819 of record NC_080541.1, read on the forward strand.
ATCTATACGATAAAATCGTTCAGCTTCGGGACGGGTTGGACCAAAATTGCGGCGACTCAGGTGAGGCGTCCGAGGGTGGTCTTGGTGACATTGTCTGGGATGAGTTTGACCCTGTGGCTCCTGAGGACATGGACAGGTTGTTGGGTAGACTGAATGCCACCACGTGTTTACTGGACCCGTGCCCCTCCTGGCTGGTGCTGGCCACTCAGGAGGTGACACGAGGCTGGCTCCAGGCGATTACGATCGCTTCTTTGGTGGAGGGTGTCTTCCGCCTTGAAAGAGGCGGTGGTGAGACCCCTCCTTAAGAAGCCTTCCTGACCCGCTGTTTTAGGTAATTATCGTCCGGTCTCCAACCCGCTCATGCGAAGGTTGTAGAGAGTATGGTGGCATATCAGTTTCCCTGCACCTGGATGAAACCGTCTATCTAGACCTGCTCCAGTCCGGTTTCCGCCCGGTTACAGCACAGAGACGGCTTTGGTCGCAGGATGATCTCTGAGGGCCAGGGATAGGGTTGTTCCTCTGCCCTGGTCCTATTAGATCTCTCAGTGGCTTTTGATACCATCGACCATGGTATCCTGCTGCGCCGGCTGGAGGGATTGGGAGTGGGAGGCACCGTTTATCGGTGGTTCTCCTCCCATCTCTCCGACCGGTCGCAGTCGGTGTTGGCAGGGGCAGAGGTCACCCCGAGGCGCCTCACTTGTGGGTGCCGCAGGGGTCGATCCTCTCGCCCCTTCTGTTTAACATCTACATGAAGCCGCTGGGTGAGATCATCAGTGGTTTCGGCGTGAGGTACCAGCTGTATGCGGATGACACCCAGCTGTACCTTTCCACGCCGGACCACCCCAACGAAGCTATCGAAGTGCTGTCCCGGTGTCTGGAGGCCGTACGGGTCTGGATGGGGAGAAACAGGCTCAAGCTCAATCCCTCCAAGACAGAGTGGCTGTGGATGCCGGCATCCCGCACAGTCAGCTAACCATGGCTGACCATCGGTGGCGAGTCATTGGCCCCGATGGAGGGGTGCGCAACTTAGGCGCCCTCCTGATGAACGGCTGTCTTGGGAAGATCATTTGACGCCCGCCTCCAGGAGAGCGTTCTACCAGGTTCGCCTGGTGCGCCAGTTGCGCCCCTTTCTGGACCGGGATGCCCTGTGCACAGTCACTCACGCACTCGTGACGTCTCGCCTGGATTACTGCAATGCTCTCTACATGGGGCTCCCCTTGAAGGGCATCCGGAGGCTGCAGTTAGTCCAGAATGCGGCTGCGCGGGTGATAGAGGGAGCCCCTCGTGGCTCCGTGATAACACCCATCCTGCGCAGACTGCACTGGCTACCTGTGGCCTTCGGGTGCGCTTCAAGGTTTTGGTGACCACCTTTAAAGCGCCCATGGCATAGGGCCGGGTTATCTACGGGACCGCCTACTGCTACCGAATACCTCTCACCGACCCGCGGCCTCACAGAGAGGGACTCCTCAGGGTGCCGTCAGCGAGGCAATGTCGTCTGGCGGCGCCCAGGAAGGGCCTTCTCTGTGGGGCTCCCACCTCTGGAATGAACTGCCCCCAGGACTTCGTCAGCTTCCGGACCTTCGGACCTTTCGCCGCGAGCTTAAAACATACTTATTTAATTTCAGGACTGAGCTAGTTTTTAATTTATGGGTTTTAACTTGGGTTTTATTTTTTATATTTTTAATTATTAGGTTTTTGAATAAGTTTTTTAATTGTTTTTAGATTGTATTTATTTGCTTTTAAATGCCTGTAAACCGCCCTGAGTCCTTTGGGAGATAGGGCGGTATATAAATATAAACAATAAATAAATAAAAATAAATAAGGACTACAAACCTGGCACTAGGAGCAGCTTCAGAGGACAATCCAGGGCTGGAAGGGACCTCGAGGTCATCTAGTCCAACCCTGCTCCAGCAGGACATTGTGAGTTTCTGTCTTTTGAACCCCATGTCACATAGCCACGCCCACCCAGTCACATGACCCCACCAAGCCACGCCCGCAGAACTGGTAGGAAAGAAATTTAGATTTCACCGCTGGTAGAGGGCTAATCCTCCCTTTGTTGGATCTTGGATGAGGGCATTTGCCTATGAATAGACCTAGCGATCTCTTTTATCTCTTAAGTGCGGACATCTGCTGAGCTATTGAGGAGGGTGGGGGCTATTAAAAGTGAATCTGCTTCCTGCCTAAAAACCATGTTTCTCCATTTTTCAGCCAGGGAAATATAATATTCTGCCTTTTTAATATTTCCTAGAATGTTTCATTTTCCTAGGAGAGGGGTGGGTGCTAACTTCCCACAAGAGTTTAGGAGGTGGAGAAGAAGAATTTATGGGGAATAAAACTGCAAGAAATGACTTTGATCTTCTTTTTTGTCCAGGCACAAGAGGTCAAGCTCCTTTTCCAGGAACAAGAATCTCCAGCTCGCACCCCCCTAATACTAAATTATTGACAAAATAGTAACCCTCATAACAATGTTGCGGTCATTGCTTGAGGCTGCAGTGAAGGACATTTGAAGACAAGAGAACATCTGCCATCTCTATTGAAAAAAATAACCCTTTATAACAACGCGACACTTACCCAAATGGCCTTCAACTTCTGCTTCTTAGAAATGGGATCCTGAAAATGTTGTAACTTTCTCCTGAGATGATTTTCTCAGTCACCTCCAGCATAACATCCTGTTCTATTTGTGGTCACATATGTAGGAAGTTAGCAACCACCCCCCTCCTAGAAGAATGAAATATTTTAGAAAATATTTAAAAAGGCAAAATATATTTTCCCTGGATGAGAAATGGAGAAACATGTTTTAAAGACAAAGCAGCTCCCTGCAACTTCCTGCCACCCCCCCACACACACACACACCTTTGTCAATGGGCCATTAAAGCCTCAGCCAAGCTCACTCATTTCCCCCCACCTTTGTCAATGGGTCAGAGGTAGAAACTCATTCTCCCCACCTTTGTCAATGGGACCATCATCTGCAACATAATAGAACCCATCTAGCAACAGAAACTCACCACATGGACACCTGGGAAGATTACATCATCCAGCAAGGCTAGCTAAGACCCCCACCCCCTGGGGTCTGACAACCAATCAGGATACTCTTCCTGTGCCCCAGAAAGTTCAAAGCTCAGAAAAAGCATAAAGCCAGGGAGCGCACAGGATCTCATCCCCTTTTCTGTTCAGGAACTCAAGCCATGTGATCCTGACCACCATTAAACCATCTTTCCAAGCAGCCTCCATGTTTCCAGTGTCTTTGTCCCCACTTGGAACTGAACCCAGATGGATATTTCTTCGAACACATATAAGACAACAGCATAAACATAATTTGGATACATGAAAAGAGTAAGTAAAAATTTAAGAATTTAAGGGAAAATTTTTATAAAATGTTTTACAGATGGCATTTAGATCCTAAGAAATTATCGTGTATGTATCCAGATATGCAAGCAAAATGTTGGAGATGTAATTGTGGTGACGCTACAGATGTTCATATTTGGTGGACTTGTAAAAATATTAAGGCTTTTTGGATAAGAATTTGGTGGATTCTACAAAATGTTTTGAAAAAGAAGATAAAGTTCCTGCCGCAAGTTTTTTTGCTGGGAATTATCACGGACTGTACAGTAATTGAGACTAAGTTGATTTTAAATTTAATAAGAGCGGCAAGATTACTAATAGGACAGTATTGGAAGAAAAAAGAAGTACCTACAATAGGAGAATGGATATTGAAAGTTGCCAATTTGGCTGAGATGGCAAAAATCTCAGCCTTTTTGAAAGACAATATGCAAGAAAGATATTTAAGTGAATGGAAAAAATGGATTGACTATATTCAAAACAGATATCAGACTAAGAGTTATCAGACTGCCTTTGAACGATTAGGATGTATTATTTTTTGATTGTTTGGGGGGAAGTTAGGAATTGATGAGAATTGCAGGATTATAATTTAGTTAGGAAGGAAAAAAAAATTAGTATATGTTTGCTTTATTTTTACTATACCTTGTGTTTATTCCGGGAAGTCGGGGTGGGTGGGTGGAAGGGGTTTGTGAAGGAGGGGAGAGGGAAAGGGGAGGGGAAAGGGTGGAAATTTGTAAAACTTTTTCAATTAAAAAAAAGAGTAAGTAAAAAGGAATATTAGGGCAGGGATGGTAGGTACGCAGGTGCACTTATGCACACCCCTTACAGACCTCTTAGGAAGGAGAATAGCCCGACTCCCTCTTCTTTGTGACAACCTCTGAGATATTGGAACACTGCTATCATGTCTCCCCTAGTCCTTCTTTTCATTAAACTAGACACACCCAGTTCCTGCAACCGTTCTTTGTATGTTTTAGCCTCCAGTCCCTTAATCATCTTTGTTTTTCTTTGCACTCTTTCTAGAGTCTCAACATCTTTGTTCCATTGATCTTCCATTGATTAATTGTTCTCACTGTCCTCCCAGGTTGGATCGCCGTCTGAGGAGCTGCCACCCATTACTTCTTGTCCTGCCCTCTGGTGCTTTGGAGAATAAGCCCATCCCCTCTTCTCTGTGACATCCCTTCAAGTATTGGAAGACGGTTAGCATGTCCCCTCTAATCCTTCTCTTCAATAGTCTAGACACACTTAGCTCCCTCAACCATTCATCATATGATTTAGCCTCCAAACACTTTATCATCTTTGTTGCTCTTCTCTGTGCACTAAAGGTTAAGAAAATAGCAGTTATGCCCTGGAGTTCAGGCAAGGGAAAATATTATCAAATTTTCAAACATGTGCGCACATTGAATGTCCTCTCTTTCTTCTCAACCCCTTATCGTTTGCCACTGGTACAAGAGAGCAGAACCATATAAATCTTCGGTAAAGAGAAACAGCAGGAGTTGGAAAATTTGACTTGGCAAAGATACAACTGCACCATCCTCGGGTGCATTGTCATTGAGGGAGACCCACAGTGGGTATGTAGACCAGCCGGTTCGGGAGAACTGGTAGTTAAATTTCTGGGTGGCCCCGCCCCTTCCTACCCTTCTCCTTCCAGGAGTCCCCACACGCTCCATTTTGGCTCCCAGGCAGTGCAGGGATGCCTACTAGGCCCAAAATGGGGCGCCCTCCCCCCATAGCCTCTTTTCACTCCCAGGAGGCTTTAGGGAGGCCTCCTAGGCCCGAAACAGGGCATGTGGGGTGCGGTGCCCCTCCCGTGGCTAGTTTTTCCTCCCAGAAGGCTGCAGGGATGCCTACTAGACCCAAAACGGGCTGGGGGTGTCATGTTGTCCCCCTGTGTCCCATTCTTGCTTTCAGGGGGGTGCAGGGGGCGGAGTGTTGCCTGTCAGACACCCCTGGCCACGCCCACTATGGCCACGCCCACCCAGCCAGTCATTACGGGAGAAAACAGGTTGTTAAATTATTTGAATCCCACCACCGATGTAGACACAAACTCTAATTTCCCCAGATGCCAAAATAAAAAATAAAAAATTAGCCAATAAAGCATTGGATAACGACTTCCCTCTCATCAGAAAACAAAACAAAAAAAAGCATAATTAAGAGAACAGGAAACATCTGAATTATTTGCTGTAGATGAAAGGAAGAAAATTGGAGCCATGTTGTCCAACTCTGAATATGGGAAAATAATGCCAACCGCTTTTCTGCAGGCGAGGAAATTCAGCGCCTTTCATTATGCATCTCGTGCTTTCCACTGTTGAGATAAGTGAGCTGCTAATGGCCTGTTTTTGTCAAAAAGCAAAAAAAAAAATGAGCGGAAAATTCAGAATTGACAGTGAGTTTGGAGGAAATTGTTGGATTGTGGAGGAAAGGAATTCTAAAGACCAGGAACAGCACACACGCACAAACACACACTAGAACTTGGGTGATTGTGAGTTCTAGATATGAAACAAGCTGGGGGACCCTGGCTAGTCACACCTGCAACCCTAAGAGAATACTAGAATAACAGAATAACAGAGTTGGAAGGGACCTTGGAAGTCTTCTAGTAGTTTATTTTATTTATTTATTTATTTATTTTGTCACAACAGTATATATAAGCAAAAGCATGAAAGTAATTATATAATATATAAGCATATATATATAAGCATAAGTATGCAATAACTATATTGATTGGATATAATGAAAGAAAACAATAGGGCAGGAATGGTAGGCACGTTTGTGCTCTTATGCACGCCCCTTACGGACCTCTTAAAACCTCTTCATATTATACATTAATGATCTCTGTGACCATATTAAAAGTAATTGTGTTCTTTTCGCTGATGATGTCAAACTATTTAACACTACCAACAATACAGCTACCCTTCAAAAAGACCTTGACTTTGTGTCAGAATGGTCAAAAACTTGGCAACTCCAAATCTCAACCAGCAAATGCTCAGTCTTACATATTGGGAAAAAGAACCCAAACACTAAGTACAAGCTTAATGGACATTACCTTATAGATGACCCCCACCCTGTCAAAGACCTTGGAGTTTTCATATCCAATGATCTAAGTGCCAAAGCCCACTGCAACTACATCGCAAAAAAGGCTTTAAGAGTGGTAAACCTAATCTTACGTAGCTTCTTCTCCAGAAACACTACACTACTGACCAGAGCTTATAAAACATTTGCTAGACCAATTCTTGAATACAGCTCGCCTGTCTGGAACCCATACCACATTTCAGACATCAATACAATTGAACGTGTCCAGAAATATTTTACAAGAAGAGTTCTCCACTCCTCTGAATACAACAAAATACCTTATGCCACCAGACTTGAAATCTTGGGTTTAGAAAACTTAGAACTCCGCCGCCTTCGACAGGACCTGTGTTTAACTCATAGAATCATCTATTGCAATGTCCTTCCTGTTAAAGACTACTTCAGCTTCAATCACAACAATACAAGAGCAAACAATAGATTTAAACTTAATGCTAACTGCTTCAATCTTGATTGCAGAAAATATGACTTCTGTAACAGAGTTGTTAATGCTTGGAACACACTACCTGACTCTGTGGTCTCTTCTCAAAATCCCCAAAGCTTTAACCAAAAACTGTCTACTATTGACCAGGAAACCCTGCACTACCTCAGAAATGGTTAGCTAATCTCTTCTTTAAAACTTCTTGTGTTGGAGCATTTACAACTTCTGGAGGCAAGTTGTTCCACTGATTAATTGTTCCAACTGTTTAATTATTTAACTGTTTAACTATGTTTTAGCCCAGGGGTCTCCAACCTTAGTAACTTTAAGACTTGGGGACTTCAGTTCCCAGAGTTCCTCAGCCAGTTTTGCTAAGCTAAGATCTACCTATCTTATCTTTTAAGATGGATGAATGAATAATGATTATTAATGGATAAGAGACGGTACATTTAAATATGTTGATGAAAAATATGAGTTGACATCCACAAACCTTAAAGTTACTAAGGTTGGAGATCCCTGTTTTAGCCTGCAGTCCCCTAATCATCTGTTGTGTCTCGTCTGATCTCACCACAGCCGGGGCCTTCTTATCTGCTTCCGAACACGGAGGAAATGTCCTAGTATGCCTCCCGGCCCCAGCCCTGGCTCCATGCCCAGACAGGCTGAAGAGGAGGAAGTATCTCCAGCCCCCAGCTCTGTCTCCATGCCCAGGCAAACGGAGCAACTAGACCCCTCCCCCTCCTCCACAGCATGTGAGCCTGAGGGAGGTCAATTGCCAACAGCTGCAGACTGGAGTGACCCTCGCGTCAGAAGACTTGATAGACGGAGGCAACAGAAGGAAGGGAGGGGCAGGCCTGGATAAGTGCTGAGTCATGGAGCCACACCCCATGGCCTATATAAAGGACCTGCTTTCTGGCATTCTCTGAGTCAGGCAAAGTCTAAACATATCTTGCTGAAGTCACTTTCTGGTCTCCTGCCTGCCCTGAGGACTTTGCTAGGACTTTGGGCAGAGCAGCGGAGGCACGCCTGATTCGGATTTCCCTGACCCGGCCGTCAGCGGAGGAGTGGGACACGACGTCATCTTTCTTGCCCTTGGAAGAAGGCAATGTGCAAACCACATCTGAAACATTTATTGATGAAACCCAACAACTCATATCTAGCTCTGGAAAAAGCCCTTCTTGAGAATTGTGTCTGGTTTTGTTGTCATGAGTTTGGCCTTCTGGATACATGGTAGTCTTCAACTTACTTCCAGAAAACAGTCATTCGCTATTGTTTTTCATGCTTATGAACATTGCAGCATTTCAGTGGTCATGTGGTCAGAATTCGGACACTTGGCAATTGACTCCTATTTATGACAGTTGGGGTGTCCCAGGGCTCATATGATCCTGTTTTGCGACCTTCTGACAAGCAAAGTCAATGGGGAAGCCAGATTCACTTAACAACCAAGCTACTAACTAAGATTAACAGAGTTGGAAGGGACCTTTTACGTCTTCTAGTCCAACCCCCAGCCCAAGCAGGAGACTCTACACCATTTCTGACAAATGGCAGTCCATTCTCTTCTTGAAAGCCTCCAGTGATGAAGTTCCCACAACTTCTATTTTTTATTTTGTAAATTTATTTATTTATTTATTTATTTATTTATTTATTTATTTATTTATTTATTTATTTATTATTCACACTTTTATACCGCCCTATCTCCCTAGGGACTCAGGGCGGTTTATAGCCATATAAAAAAACATATATATATACAGGGTAAAACATTAATTTAAAAAACTTATTACATAGGCCGAATATTTAAAATAGAGATATAAATAATAAAACCCCATTTAAAACCAGATTTAAAATTTAAACAGTTAAAAATTTAAAATTCTAGTCCAGTCCTGCGCAGATGAATAGATGTGTCTTAAGCTCGCGGCGGAAGGTTCGAAGGTCAGGAAGTTGGCGAAGTCCTGGGGGAAGCTCGTTCCAGAGGGTGGGGGCCCCCACAGAGAAGGCCCTTCCCCTGGGTGTCGCCAGTCGGCACTGCCTGGCCGACGGCACCCTGAGGAGTCCCTCCCTGTGAGAGCGCACGGGTCGGTGGGAGGCATTCGGTGGCAGCAGACGGTCCTGTAAGTAGCCCGGCCCTATGCCATGGAGCGCTTTGAAGATCATTACCAATAATGATTAAATAAAATAATAAAATAATTTTTATTTCCATTTTCCAACATCATATTTATGTACAAACTATTATCCATCATTAATCATTAATTTTTATTTATTACTGATTCAGGCCTGCCCAATTGCCACTTCCTTTCTTCACAACCTCCCTCTCTACCCTCTTCTACTTTCCCCTCCTTCATCTCCTTCGCTTTACTACTTCCTCTCCTCCTTCTCCACTCCTCCCTTCTTACCCTATCTAACCTTCTTATTCCCCTCCTCCTTCTCTACTCTTTCCTACCTACTTTCTTCCCTCCTTCTACTCCTCTCTCCTTTTCTTTCTGAAATGGCAGTCGAGCATCCCCAATATCATTTTAAATTTTAATTTCATATCTTCAAAAATTACTGTACATTAATAATCAATCCATGTATCATTTCCCCCCCCTTTTCCCCCCCCCCCAGACTTCCCAGAGCAAATACCGGGTATTATGACCAACAATCACAAGCTAAAGTATACAAAATATACATAACCTCCCACCTTTAAAAATTTAAAACTTTAGATCCCCTCACAATAAAAATAAAGAGATAGGAAAGAATAATAAAAAGAAAAAAAGAAAAGAAGCAACTTCTGAAGGCAACTTCTGTTCCACTGGTTGGTTGTTCTCACTGACAGAAAACCTCTCCTTATTTCTAGGTTGAATCTCCTCTTGATCAGTTTCCATCCATTGTTCCTTGTCTGGCCTTCGGGTGCTTTGGAAAACAGTTTCCCCCTCCTCTTTGTGGAAGCCCCTCAAATATTTAACACCTGCAGTGATTTAATATAGCAGGAATGGTCGTAAAATGGAGCAAATTTTGCTTAACAACTGTCTCACTTAGCAACAGACCATTGGGGCACCATTGTGGACGTAACTCAAAGACTACCTGCATTTCATCCGAGTCTCGTTTTTTTTTCCCTCTCTCAATGCTCCTTGATTTTCAGCATTAAAACTTACAGAAGCTTTGCGTGTGGAGCTATCAGATCACCTATTCACAGGCGTCACCTAAATATTTTAGGCTATTCATTCTCCTCTGCTGAACGGTATTTCCTTTTGCATGCTCAATTATCTGCATTGGAAGTATATTATGTCTGTCACCACTGCTTGTTTTTCAGATTAGTTCTGAGTGTCTTGAAGGCCTTTGCAGTTCTCCTGGAAGCCGGGATTAAAATTATTTCAACAAGTAAAGAGAATATCTGATACTTAGCTTCCGTATCAATGGCAAGAGATGGTTGCTGTTATGTTTACCTAAATACTCAGCCTTGGAGACCGAAAGCTTTATAATAACCCTGCAGGGGAACGAATGCTGCTAGCTGCTTTGTTTATAAATCCATCTTGAGTTCTGTTTCCCAGTCAACACTTCTTCAAGAGGTTGTTTTGTTGCAAATGATTTAGTTGTGCCTCGAAAGCAAAAGAAACCAACTCTCAAATGTCTATTCTTTTCTTTCCCTCCCAACTGACCATTATAAGGTTTGTTTCCATCATACCTAATACCCAAATACAGCTACCGTATTTTTCGGAGTATAAGACACTCCGGAATATAAGACACACCTACCTTTTTTGGTGGGGAAAACAAGAAAAAGAAATCTGCCTCCCAGCAATTTTGCCTTGTTGCAGCAAACAGCAAACAGCCTGCTTTACTGTCATTTTCGTTTTCAGCATAGCTTGATTAGCACAAGAATAAAAAAAAAAATCTGCTCCCAGCAATTTACCTCCTTGCAGCAAGCAGCAGAGGCCCACGCAAAACAGCTGAGAGTTGGGAGGCCGATCCAAAGAATAGAATAGAATAGAATAGAATAGAATAGAATAGAATAGAATAGAATAGAATAGAATAGAATTTTTATTGGCCAAGTGTGATTGGACACACAAGGAATTTGTCTTGGTGCATATGCTCTCAGTGGACATAAAAGAAAAGATACCTTCATCAAGGTACAACATTTACAACACAATTGATGATCAATATATCAATGTAAATCATAAGGATTGCCAGCAACAAGTTATAGTCATACAGTCTTAAGTGGAAAGAGATTGGTGATGGGAACGATGAGAAGATTAATAGTAGTGCAGATTTAGTAAATAGTTTGACAGTGTTGAGGGAATTATTTGTTTAGCAGAGTGATGGCCTTCGGGAAAAAACTGTTCTTGTGTCTAGTTGTTCTGGTGTGCAGTGCTCTATAGCGTTGTTTTGAGGGTAGGAGTTGAAACAGTTTATGTCTGCTGTGCTGAAGCTGAAATGGGCTGTTTCTTCTTGCTGCTTGCTGCAAGGAGGTAAACTCCTGGGAGGCAGAGGCCAAAGGGTGGGGGGGGGCAAGAAAAAATGCTTTTAAAAGTAAAAAGAAAAAACCCTCTGATGATCGAGCAGCTCAGCTGGGGCAGGGAGGGGGCAGGGATTTTTGCTGCCAGTTCTCCGAACCACCCGCCGCCTTTGCTACCAGATCAGGCGATCCAGTCCGAACCGGGAGCATTTCATCCCTGAGTGGAGCCCCAATTTTCTGTTCCTAAGTGAGACAGTTGTTCAGTGAAATTTAACCTGTATATATGTCAGATTGTGCACACAGCTTTACTACGTGAGACAACCCAGGAGCAATAACAGCAAAGAGGTTTGTAAGAAATAGTGGTTTTATCTACAACAGAATACTTTAGGTTTTGCAATTATTATTATTATTATTATTATTATTATTATTATTATTATTATTATTATTATTATTATTATTATTATTATTATTATTATTATTATTATTATTATTATTTTATTTATTTATTTATTTATTTATTTATTTATTTATTTATTTATTTATTTATTTATTTATTTATTTATTTATTAAATTTGTATACCGCCCTTCTCCCGAAGGACTCAGGGCAGTTCACAGCCAATAAAATACAAAAATACATAAATACAAGTTAAAAGCAGTATAAAAAACTAATTCAATGAATGGCCTAAAAATTTAAATACAATTAAAAACCCCATTTAAAAACCCCAATTAAAACCCCAATTTAAAACTACATTTAACCTAGCCCTGCACGCTGAAACAAGAGCGTCTTCAGCTCACGGCGAAAGGTCCAGAGGTCGGGGAGTTGACAAAGTCCCGGAGGTAGCTCATTCCAGAGGGCAGGAGCCCCCACAGAGAAGGCCCTCCCCCTGGGGGGGGTCGCCAGCTGACATTGTTTGGCCGACGGTACCCGGAGGAGGCCCTCTCTGTGGGAGCGCACAGGTCGGTGGGAGGCTACTGGTGGCAGTAGGCAGTCCCGTAGGTAACCCAGTCCTAAGCCATGGAGTGCTTTAAAGGTGGTAACCAGCACCTTGAATTGGACCCGGAAGACCACCGGAAGCCAGTGCAAACTGCGCAGGAGGGGTGTCACATGGGAGCCACGAGGTGCTCCCTCTATCACCCGCGCAGCCGCATTCTGGACCATTTGGAGCTTCCGGGTACGCTTCAAGGGGAGCCCCATGTAGAGAGCATTGCAGTAGTCCAGGCGGGATGTAAAAAGGGCATGAGTGACCGTGCAAAGGGAGACCCGGTCCAGAAAGGGACACAACTGGCGTATCAGGTGAACCTGATAAAAAGCTCCCCCTGGCGACGGCCGTCATATGTTCTTCTAAAGACAGCCGTACATCCAGGAGGACGCCGAGATTGCGAACCCACTCCATGGGGGCCAATTATGCAGCATGTGTCATCAATAATGTGTTATGTTCTTCAGCCTTTGCTAAAGCCAACTTGAACATCTCACATGTCTTATTCCCTGTAAGACTCTAACCAGGGTTGGATGATCTTAAGCATTGTTGTGTCTTGCCCGCCCTCAGAGCAGCCGGGGCCTTCACGGAGGAATGTATGCCTCCCGGCCCCAGTCCTGGCTCCATGCCCAGACAAACTGCAGAAGAAGGAGCACCTCCCGGCCCCAGCCCTGACTCCATGCCCAGGCAAACGGAGCAGCTAGACCCCTCCCCCTCCTCCACAGCATGTGAGCCTGAGGAGGGTTTATTACCAACAGCTGATTGGAGTGACCCTCGCATCAGAAGATTGGATAGGCGGAGGCAACAGAAGGAAGGGAGGGGCAGGCCTTAATGAGTGCTGAGTCATGGAGCCACACCCCATGGCCTATATAAAGGATCTGCTTTCTGGCAGTCTCTGAGCCAGGCAAAGTCGAACTTATCTTGCTGAAGTCACTTACTGGTCTCCTGCCTGCTCTGAGGACTTTGCTAGGACTTTGGGCAGAGCTGCAGAGGCAAGCCTGATTCGGATTTCCCTGACCCGGTCGTCAGCGGAGGAGTGGGACACGACAAGCATTCTTTGGCTACCATGTGACATTAAGGCTGTTGTACAATCGTTTGCACACTCTCTTAAGTCTCCTTTTTTGGTATTGGAATATAGGTGGACCTCTTCCAGTCAGTTGGCCATTGTGTTCTCCAAATTTGTTGACACAGCTTGGTAAGAACCTTCTTATGTAGCTTGCATTACTTCTGTGAGTTTTCCAGCAGTTCCTGTAAGCTCCCAACCTCAAAACCCTTGATTTTCAAGTCTCAGAACTTCTTGAAAATAGTCAATATCTTCTAAAGCAACGGTCGCCAACTAGTGGACCACTGGTGGTCGGCGAGAAAATGTTGGTGGTCCTCAGAAAAATTATGTGCATTTTTTATATTGCACTAAATCAGGGGTCCTCAAACTACGACCCCTGCCATGAAAGTTTGTGTTGCTGCAGAGAGTATCCCACTTCGGGGTCTTTTTGTGCAGGTCGGAGAGGGCAGAAATTCTGACTTGGGGTCTGCTTCAGCCTACTGGTGCAGGGCTTTGGGAAAAGGCTAGAGGGAAGTGCCACTGGTGGTGAAGAGTAGAAAGGCCTTGTTCCAGTGGGACTGAATGCAGTATTCCAAGTGTGGCCTTACCAAGGCATTATAAAGTGGTACTAACACTTCACGTGATCTTGATTCTATCCCTCTGTTTAAGGAGCCTAGAACTGTGTTGGAGTAGGAGGGCCTAGTTCCAGTGGGACTCCATCATGGCCTGGAACTGGTTGACTATCTCAGCCCGCTGAGCCTCCAGGTGCCAGTACCTGGCCTTGCACTCCTCCAGGTCTTCCCTCTGCTTGGAAAGCCTATGCTCGTAGTCCTCAGTGAGGTGCTTCTGCTGAGCCTTCTTCTCAGTCAGATCCTATTTGAACTGAGCTGTTCTTCCAACTCTTTCTCGTGGTGGCTGCTTAGTTCCAACAACTGCTTCCTATTGGGGCCTTAAGGAGCCTGGGCGGGGAGGCGAGGAGGGGCTGGGAGAGGAGTAGGGGGTAGAGACTGGCAAGGTGCCCCTCAATGTGAGTGACATCGAGTTTACTACGCCCACCCAGTCACATGACCACCTAGCCATGCCCACAGAGCCATTCATTAGGCAGATCATTAGTGGTCTGTGGGATTTAAAATTATGAATTTAGTGGTCCCTGAGGTCCAAAAGGTTGGGGATCCCTGTTCTAAAGCATCTCAGACAGAGATGGTATTCAGCCGGTTCTGACCGGTTTGGGTGAACCGGTAGTAGTACCTGCGGGTGGGCTTGCCCACCAGCCCTGGCGCTATGCCATCCTATTTAGCCATGTTTTCAAGCCGTGTGCATGCATGGAAGTTGTGCATGTGTCGTGTCCCACTCCTCCTCCGATGGCCGGGTCTGGGAAGTCTTTATCAAGCATGGCCACGAAGCCTCTGCGGCTTTGCCAAAGTCCTGTCAGAGTTCTCAGGACAGGCAGGAATCCAAGGTGTGACTTCAGCAACCAGATGAGACTTTGCTTGATTCGAGGAATGCCAAAAAGCAGATCCTTTATATAGGCCATGGGGTGTGGCTCCATGACTCAGCACTTATCCAGGCCTGCCCCCCCTTCCTTTTGCTGACGTCACCTCTCCATTCTCCGGAAGTGGGGATCCATCCACTGTGTCTTTCCATCCTCCTGGTCTGCTGCCGGCAATTCTAGCACATGGCTGGCTTCGTGCTCACACGCTATAGGAGGGAGGTTTGTTTGCTCATTCTGTCCGGGCATGGTGCCAAGGCTGGGGGCTGGAGGCATGCCAGGCCATTCCTTTTCATTATCAGACTCTGGCTCAGATAGCAAGAGATGGGAGGGGCCCGGCTGCAGAGAGGAGTGTGGGCGAGGCACAACAGCATGCGAGCAAAGCACATGCATGGAAGGCCGTGTGCATGCCTGAAGCTGGTATGTGAAAGTGAAGTGTGCACGCAAACTCACATTTTCAGTGCTGGGCGAACCGGTAGGTAAATTACATGAAGTTATGCAACCACCCCTGATCTTAGATATTGTCACTTCTCCTGTGCAGAATTTCAGTCTGCTTTTTTCTCCTTTGTTTAATCTTGCTTGAATCGGTTACTATCTGTCAACCGCATCCTTTAATGCACCAACTTGAGGTTGGGACCTCCTTCTGAGTTCAGAAGCCTTTTAGAAGACTTTCCATGCTTGTAAATGTCCGATTCCATCTTTGATGTCTTCACGGTTGTTGTGGTAAGAAGGGTTCTTTCTTTTCTAGCAGCTCCTTGACATTCTTCATTGAGGTCCCTCCTGAGTCTTTTGTCTTTCTTGGCTTTGGCTTCTCTTCAGCCCTCAGCAATCTCCATGCTTTGTTCTGACAGGTTTTCTTTCAACAGTTTTGATTTCTTTCCACAGACCCTCTGGCTCCCTACCAATGAGGTTCAGGACTTTAAAATTGCTTCCTGATGGTCTTCTTGAAACTCTAGGTGGATGAGCCAAATCGTTACCACGAAAACAAACTCTCTTTCTTCTCGCACTGTGGAAGAAATCACATGCAAACAATTCACCGTCTGTCACACAGTCGGGCCTTCGGCCATGTTTTTGCTGTTCTAAGCAGGGGGTTCGACTCGAAGACCTCCAAGCTCCGACTTCCAACTCGGTTACTCTGTTATTCTTATGTAACTGAATGATATATCATTGCAATTTTTAAGATCTTTTAAACCTTTTTATGAGAAGAATGTATAGACCAGTGACGGTGAACCTGCCAGCCAGCTCGTCTTCTTATTTCCAGTGTACGCATGCACTGGAGTCTGGAAACCAGAAGACCAGCTGGCCGGTGCGCATGTGCACGTGAGCCAGCTGGTCTTCCAGTTTCCGGTGTGTGCATGTGCACCACTCAGCTGGTTTGCACACATGCCAGAGTACTGGAAATTGGAAGAACAGCTGGATGGCGTGTACATGTGCATGCCAGCAAGCTGGTCTTCTGGTTTCAGGTGTGTGCATGTGTGCCAGCCTGGTAGTCCGACATGCGCAAAGACCAACTGGCCGGTATGCATGCACATGCTGGAAACCAGAACAGCAGCTGGCGATGGCCCGCATGCCATAGGTTCACCATTATGGTTATAGACAGTCCAAGAATACAGAATAACAGAACGTACTGTTGTGTCTGCGCTCCCCGAGCTGGGCCTCCTGCCAGAAAGTGACTTGGAAAGTGAGGGGGAAGGGCCGTCAGGACTTACCTCGGGAGCACCGGCTTCCCCAGCTCAGCTCCAGGAGCCAGAGGCAGGCCAGGTGGAGGAGATAACGAGGCCTCTGTCCCCTGACTCTTCCTCCCCCCCCGGCCACACCTCCAGACCCAGCTGATGACAATCAGGCCTGGCTGGACCCTAGGTTTCGTAGACAGGAGAGGTGGGAAGAACAGAAGCAGGGGTGGGGCAGGCCTAGGAAGTGCTGAGTCATGGAGCCACACCCCACAGGATATAAAGGCAGCCAGAGCTGCTGTGCCTCTTTGTAGCAGGCAAATTAACTGCTTAACTAAGAGCTGAAGTACTGTTTGTTCCTGGGTGACTCATCGGCGTCGAGGGAGATAACAGAGACACTTGGCAGACACTCGCTATTTTGCTGCCAGAGCTGATAGTGCTGGCTAATTAAGCCATCGCTCGGATGGAGGCGAAGGGGAGACAGAACACATACAATCACAGAGTTGGAAGAGACCTAGGAGGACTTATGAGCCAATTCCCTGCTCAAGCAGGACATCCTTTAACATCTCAGACAAATGGTTGTCCTATCTCTTCCTAAAACCCTTCCATTGATGAAGTACCCACAACTGCTGGAGGCAACTTCCATTCCACTGGTTAATTGTTCTGTCAAGAAATGTCTATGGAGATTCTCAGTCATCCAGGTCATGGTTGTCCCAAAGGTGCTTTTTTTCAAGAGGCAACTGGACTTCCTTTGTTTGTTTTTTTCCTTGAAGACGTTTCACTTCTCATCCAAGAAGCTTCTTCAGCTCTGACTGGATGGTGGGGAATGGAAGGATTTACATTCCTTGCAGTCATCTGGTCATTAGCACTCTTTCTGAGAATCCTTGAGGCCACTTGGAGGCTTATCTCTGCCGTCAGGGTCACCTGAAGAGTGCAAATGAGTGTGGAACCTTCTTGGAATTGATAGAAGGACTGTCATAAACAGGAGATAGGTGGTGTCATATCCAGAGGTGGTATTTACTTACTTTCCCTAACAGTTCACAAATGTGAGCGTGCATGCTCCACACCTGTGCCCAGCCTTCCGTGCATGTGCTTTGTTGGCGCATCTGCCTTTCCCCATGTGCCTGGCCTCAAAAAATGTGCCTAAATAGGATGGCCGGGGTGAGCCCTCTTGTGATTTCCGCTACCGGTTCAGGCAAACCGGTCTGAAGCGGCTGAATACCACCTCTGCTCATCTCTAGTGGTGAAATGTAAAATTTATTACTACCAGTTCTGTGGGTGTGGCTTGGTGGGGGTTAATGTAACTGGGTGGGCGTGGCAACTTTTTTTTTTTTACTTTTAAAAGCACATTTTCTACAACCTCTTTGGCCCAAAAAAAATTCTTTTAAAAGGCTCCTCTGACGATCCCAGCTGAGTTGCCTGATTGTCAGAGGCTTTCTTTTCTTTTAAAAGCATTTTTTTTGCCTTGAAAAGAACAGAAAAGCCTCTGGCGATTAGGCAACTCAGCTGGGATCATCAGAGGGGCCTTTTAAAAGCATTTTTTGGCCAAAAAAAGTAAAAAAAAGGCTCTGATGATCACACAGCTCATCTGGGCATGGGGGAGACAGGGATTTTTGCTACCGGTTCTCCGAACTACCTGCTGCCATCGCTACTGGTTCGGGCGATCCAGTCTGAACTGGGAGCATTTTACCCCTAGTCATATCCCTCCTCTTCTGTTGAGAGTGGGCTGTTCGATTTTAATGTAGATGGTCTCTTTGACCCCTTCTTTCCAACCAGTGGTCCTCTCTGTCCAGAATGGGTTCTGTCAAGAAATTTTTCCTTAAGTCTAAGTTGGACCTCTCCTTGATAAGCTTCCATTTGTTACTTCTTGTTCTTCCTTCAGGTGCTTTGGAGAATAGGTCGACCCAGTGGTGGGATTCAAGTAATTTAACATCTGATTCTCTGCCCTAATGA
Source organism: Ahaetulla prasina (assembly GCF_028640845.1). Lineage (NCBI taxonomy): Eukaryota > Metazoa > Chordata > Lepidosauria > Squamata > Colubridae > Ahaetulla > Ahaetulla prasina. The sequence continues at coordinate 6,190,211 of NC_080541.1, forward strand.
TTTCTTACAACAACCAGTTTACCAAACTGCTCAGAAAGTTAACAACCGGTTCTCCCGAAGTGGTGCGAACCGGCTGAATCCCACCACTGGGTCGACCCCTCTCCTCAGTGACAGCCCCTCAGATATTGGATCGCCGCTGTCATAAAAAACTCGGTTTCTTCATTTGCTGTTGAGAATGTGCCTGCAAATGTCCCTGGGAACCAAAGGCATTGATGATCTGTTGACTCTAGTAGGGCATTCAGCAAAAAGGACTTGGTCACCTCTGAGCAAAGTTATTAAGGGTCAGCTCCCAGGTCTCCTCTGATAATGCCATAACTATGTTCCAGTCTGCATATTAATTCAGGAGAGGTCAGGAATAATATCTGAGAGCCATGTAGGTTAATTGAAAGGGTGAGAGGGAGTTTTCGGGACTTGATGGGCTTCTCAAAGCAATGAAGAGAAACCCATTTGTATTCCTCCATCTCTGCTATGGCAGATTTGGGGGGGGGCGTTAACATGGAAACGCTGCTGAGAATTGATTGGGTTCCATTTGTCAGTCCTCTACATTTTAATTGAAATCAATTCCTGGGTGGTATCAGGAAGGGATAAACATGACAAGGAACTCATTGTTGAGCCCCAACCTGGGGCTCGCCATACCTGGGGGTGGGGATGTAAGGGGAGAAACGTCGGAAGCTCACCGATGGCAGCCCCACATCTGATGATGCCAAACGGATGCAGCACTCCCCGCTCAATCTGCACTGCCCAGCTGATCAGTTCTGGTGGCGGGAGCAACGGCAGCAGCTCGCCAACAGCGGTCCCATATCTGACAACGCCAAATAGTTGCAGCGTTCCCCACCGAACCTGCACTGCCCAGCTGATCGGTTCCGTCGGCTTGCTGCACCACCCGCTGTGCCATTTGGGATGGCGAGGAGGCCCATTGCTGCAAGATGGATGTCGGCCCTAGTGGTTACTGTGGCGGCTGGACAGGCATAGCCCCAATGCTGATGGGCACCAGATGGTGGCTACCGGTGGGCATGGCCAGCCGGATGGACATAGGGTGGGGCCCAAAGACTTGAAAAGGCGCTGGGAGGTGGACGCTCCCAGTGCTGATTTTACAAGGAACCTATTAGCTACTCTTTGCGTTCTGAGGCTCCAGCTTGTTTGTAGGGATTAAAGTTGAGTTTTGCCACTCTTAAGTGCATGTCCTGGCTCCCTTTGTTTCTACCAGGCCCAGGCGAGAGGGGCTGAGACTCATACTCGTTCAAGAAACATCATCTCTTTCTCTCTCCGTCGCTCTCTTCCTTGCTCTCTGTCTTGTCCCACTCCCACTCCGACGACCAGGTCAAGGAAGTCCGTATCAAACGTGGCAACGAAGCCTCTGCAGTTTGTCAAAATTCTTTGAGGTTTATCAGGGCAGGCAGGAGTCCAAGTTGTGACTTCAGCGATAGAGTCCGATAGCAGCAAACTAGATGAGACTTTGCTTGACTCAAGGTTGGAATGCCACAAGCAGGTCCTTTATATAGGCTGTGGGGTGTGGCTCCATGACTCAGCATTTACCCAGGCCTGCCCCTCCCTTCCTTCTGCTGGCGTCGCCTCTCAGATTTCCAGAAGTGAGGATCCTCCCATTTTGAATTCTCTTCAGCTGGATCTGCTGTCAGTAATTCCAGCACGTGGCTGGCTTTCTGCTCACATGCTGTAGGAGTGATGTTTATTGGGTTTGTTTGTTCATTCCTGACATCCTGTCCAGGCATGGGGCCAGGCCCGGGGGCTGGAGGCATGACAGGCCGTTCATCTTCATTATCAGACTCGGAGTCTGATAACAGGCCCGGGTGTAGACGGGAGGGGCCCGGCTGAGGAGAGGAGGCACAACACTCTCGCTCTTTTGCTCTCTCTCTTTTCCCAAGCCTTCTGTTCCACGTGATCGATGATCATCTTCAGGTTTCTCTGCTTAGACTTGCACAGAACCCCCTTGAAAATGCTAATGGTAGAATTAAGTGATTTCCAACATGCATGAAGAGACTGGGCAGCTATTTCTTCTCTTGAAAGCCAGATTTGCTGAAAACATTGTGATTTACACTATAGGACGTATAGGTAGTCCTTGACTTATGACCACAAATGGGATGGAAATTCACCATGCTGCTTTGCGCTGTAAGGAGATTGTTCTAAGAAGAGACAAGCACCAATAGGAGAGAAAATCTGTAGCTCAGGGTTGACCTGTGGAGCAAAAACAACAACAACAAACCCTCAGATAAACGGGGATTAAAACCAGACAAACAATAAAACAGAAAAACAATACCCTAATCAAGGCATTACCAAGGAGAAAAACCAAGTCGTGATCATCATAAGAGTGAGACACTTATGTAATCATGACCATTTTTACAATGATTGTTAAGCAATTCACACTGCTGTATATTTGAATCCATTCTCCTAATTGGGCATTTTTGCTGGAAATCAGCAAAAAAAAAAATGCCTGGAAACAGCCAAACACGTCACAAATCATAGTTATGTGACTGTGGGGCACTGAAATCAGATGTAAGTGTAGACCAGTTGCCAAGTGCTCAAAATGTGGTCATGTGACTGTAAGGGCTTTATGACCCATGAAGCACCCTTTCCAAAGTGTTGTGATTCTGAATGGTTGTTAAATGACCAGGCATACATTAAGAACTACATGTACACTCCGCACATAGCTTGAATTGGTTTTTTTCCTTGGCAGTTCCTTGATTAGGATATTGTTTCCTGCTTGTTTGTCTGGTCTTAATCCCTGTTTATCTGAGTGGGTTTTTGTTGTTGTTGTTTGTTTTTGCTACACAGTTCTTCCCTGAGCTACTACACATATTCATTTTTATTGGAATGATCACCTTCAGTGTAAGGTAGCATGATCACATGACCTTAATGCAAACCAGTGATTCGTCTAACATGGAGCAAATATAAAAGAATAGAATAGAATAGAATTTTTTATTGGCCAAGTGTGATTGGAAACACAAGGAATTTGTCTTGGTGCATATGCTCTCAGTGGACATAAAAGGAATAGAATAGAATAGAATAGAATAGAATAGAATAGAATAGAATAGAATAGAATAGAATAGAATAGAATAGAATAGAATAGAATTTTTTATTGGCCAAGTGTGATTGGACACACAAGGAATTTGTCTTGGTGCATATGCTCTCAGTGGACATAAAAGAAAAGATACCTTCATCAAGGTACAACATTTACAACACAAATGATGGTCAATATATCAATATAAATCATAAGGATTGCCAGCAACAAAGTTACAGTCATATAGTCATAAGTGGAAAGAGATTGGTGATGGGAACGATGAGAAGATTAATTGTAGTGCAGATTTAGTAAATAGTTTGACAGTGTTGAGGGAATTATTTGTTTAGCAGAGTGATGGCCTTCGGGAAAAAACTGTTCTTGTGTCTAGTTGTTCTGGTGTGCAGTGCTCTATAGCGTCATTTTGAGGGTAGGTGTTGAAACAATTTATGTCCTGGATGTGAGGGATGTAAAGTTTTTCTTATAAAAGCATAGTTGGTAAATATTACTGGCCATCATTCCTTTAAAGCAGAGGTAGTCAACCTTTTTATACCTACCACCCACTTTTGTATCTCTGTTAGTAGTAAAATTTTCTAACCGTCCACCGGTTCCACAATAATGTATCATCGTCTATGCATGCCTTTCGCACATCATGGATTGGGGTTGGGGGGGGGCTGGCTACCAGCTCTGCTTGTCTGTTGCAGCTGGGTGGTGTGGGGGGAGATGCGCAAGCTATTCTGGGACGAGGCTCTTTTGTTTGCGGTCGCACTAGAGCGCCATTTAGTTTCACTCATGTGACATGAACTAAACATATGCGCGGGCGATACAAATAGTATATTTTCAGAAATTTAAATTTTCACGGGGAATTTTATGAAACCTAATGAAAATGTTTTTAAATAAGGCTATGAATTTTTTTAAAAAGTCAATTAAATTAAAAAAAAAAGGAAAGCGCTTCAGTATCGGACAAAACCCCTACCGCCCACCATGAAAGCTGGAACTCGCACTAGTGAGCAGTAGGAACCAGGTAGACTACCACTACTTTAAAGCGACTCTATACTGGTTTTAAATTTAAATTTTCACGGGGAATTTTATGAAACCTAATGAAAATGTTTTTAAATAAGGCTATGAATTTTTTTAAAAAGTCAATTAAATTAAAAAAAAAAGGAAAGCGCTTCAGTATCGGACAAAACCCCACGAGTGAGCAGTAGGAACCAGGTAGACTACCACTACTTTAAAGCGACTCTATACTGGTTTTGGTGGTTTTTTTTTACTTTCCAAATAAGGAATTCCACCAGTCTCAGGGCACTGTTTTTTACTGAAGAAAATGTTAATACTCGGTAGGAAATATTTTTTTTTAATTTATGTTATATTTCACTTCCTCTGTTGGTCATTGGTCAAAATACCAATGTGTTTTTCCTGTGTTTAATCTTTTTCTGTGGTTTAATCTTTTTCAGTCGTGAGTTTTTCACAACTTTTTTTTCAGGATTGTGAGTTCGAGTCCTGCTTTAGGAATAAAAGTGGATTGGCTGACTTTGGGCCAATCATCAGGAGACGTCTGATCCTACTTTGGGAATAAAAGCAGATTTTGGCCCATCATTCTCTCTCTCAGTCTGACCCACCTCACAGAGTGGCTTTTGTGGAGAAAATAAGAGGAGGAAATTGTGCTGGAGACATTTTCCCCCTTGAGTTATTGGCAAAAATAATATCGGTGGGACATAAACAAATAAATAAGTAAGTAAGTAAGTAAGTAAATAAATAAATATACAATCGCAGGATCCAATCTGGGTCTGTGTACAAGAACAAATACATAAATTAAAAAAAAAACAATTCCTGTATGCAGTCCATTCTCAAAGATTTTGTTTCACAATATTTATTTATTTGTTTGTTCTTGTTCACTGACCCAGACTGGATCCTGCAATAAATAAATTACTTAAATATGGCTCCAGTCCAGGGGTAGTATTCACTTACCTTTGTTACCGGTTTGCAAATGTGAACGCGTGCGCCACGCTACCGGGCCTCCATGGAGGCTCAGGGAGGGCCTCCCAGAGGCTCTGGAAGGCCAGAAATGGGCCTGTTTCTAGCCTCCCTCCAGAGCCCAGGGGAGGCTGTTTTCATTCACCCGGAGGTCCGAGAAACCTTGTGCTTAGGGACTTCCACAAATGCGCACCCCTTTCTCGACCGGGATGCCTTATGCACGGTCACTCATGCTCTCGTCACTTCTTGACTGGATTATTGCAATGCTCTCTACATGGGGCTACCCCTGAAGTGCACTCGGAGACTTCAGTTAGTCCAGAATGCAGCTGCGCGGGTGATTGAGGGAGCACCACGTTGCTCCCGGGTAACACCACTCCTGCGCAGTCTGCACTGGCTACCTGTGGTCTTCCGGATGCGCTTCAAGGTTTTGGTTACCACCTTCAAAGCGCTCCATGGCTTAAGGCCCGGGTACTTACGGGACCGCCTGCTGTTTCCACATGCCTCCCACCGACCCGTACGCTCTCACAGAGAGGGTCTTCTCAGGGTGCCGTCCGCCAAGCAGTGTCGGCTGGCGGCCCCCAGGGGAAGGTCCTTCTCTGTGGGAGCACCTACCCTCTGGAACGAACTTCCCCCCGGTTTACGCCAATTGCCTGACCTTCGGACCTTTCGCCGGGAACTGAAAACTTATTTATTTATCCAAGTGGAACTGGCCTGATTTTTAAATTCTAAATTTTTAATTTGTAATTTGTAATTTGTAATTTTACTGGCTATTTTATATGGTCAATTGGACGGTTTTAATTTCGGCCTTTTATTTATTTATTTATTTATTTATTTATTTATTTATTTATTTATTTATTTATTTATTTATTTATTTATTTATTTATTTATTTATTTATTTATTTATTTATTTATTTATTTATTTATTTATTTATTTATTTATTTATTTATTTATTTATTTATTTATTTATTTATTTATTTATTTATTTATTTATTTATTTATTTATTTATTTATTTATTTATTTATTTATTTATTTATTTATTTATTTATTTATTTATTTATTTATTTATTTATTTATTTATTTATTTATTTATTTATTTATTTATTTATTTATTTATTTATTTATTTATTTATTTATTTATTTATTTATTTATTTATTTATTTATTTATTTATTTATTTATTTATTTATTTATTTATTTATTTATTTATTTATTTATTTATTTATTTATTTATTTATTTATTTATTTATTTATTTATTTATTTATTTATTTATTTATTTATTTATTTATTTATTTATTTATTTATTTATTTATTTATTTATTTATTTATTTATTTATTTATTTATTTATTTATTTATTTATTTATTTATTTATTTATTTATTTATTTATTTATTTATTTATTTATTTATTTATTTATTTATTTATTTATTTATTTATTTATTTATTTATTTATTTATTTATTTATTTATTTATTTATTTATTTATTTATTTATTTATTTATTTATTTATTTATTTATTTATTTATTTATTTATTTATTTATTTATTTATTTATTTATTTATTTATTTATTTATTTATTTATTTATTTATTTATTTATTTATTTATTTATTTATTTATTTATTTATTTATTTATTTATTTATTTATTTATTTATTTATTTATTTATTTATTTATTTATTTATTTATTTATTTATTTATTTATTTATTTATTTATTTATTTATTTATTTATTTATTTATTTATTTATTTATTTATTTATTTATTTATTTATTTATTTTATTATTTTAATAAATAAATAAATAAATAAATAAATAAATAAATAAATAAATAAACAGGACAAAGCCACCAGCAGCTGCGGTTACAGGTTTGCCTGAACCAGATAGAACCAGCCAGTGGTAGGATTCAGCCAGTTCACACCACTTTGGGAGAACCGGTTCTTAACTTTCTGAGCAGTTTGGCAAACTGGTTGTTGGAAGAAATCATTAGGGCAGAGAACCGGTTGTTAAATTACTTGAATCCCACCACTGGAACCAGCTGAATACCGCCACCATTCCAGTCCTGTGCTCATTGAACTCAGGTGGATTTTTTCCATAGAGAAAACATTTCTAGATGCGCTAGACCAGTGTTTTGTTGTGGTGGTGGTGGTGGTTGTTACAGATCCCACCGACTCACAAGTTTTAATAAATAAGCAGGAAGTATATTCATCAGGAATGCAGTCTGTGTGAAATTACCCTGGCAAACGCACGCCCCTTTATTAGTTACCATTGGAGATCGATATAAACCCAGTCAGTTTTACTATTTGCATTAGTAAGAGAATCTTCTTAGTAGTTTTTGGTATTTTTTTCCCCAAAAGGGGAGGGGGAAGCAATTAACAGTCTTCGTGTGTTTGTCATTTGTAATGTTTTCCACAGATTCTGCATTCAGTTCTTGTGTATGATTTCTCCTAATCGATGTGGGTTTTAATGCAAATTCCCCAGCATACCAGTCTCCATGCAAATTTTCCCAACGCTCTTCTCTCTCTCTCTCTTTTTTTAATGTAAATTTCCCTAAAGTGGGCTTGGAAAATGTAAATTTCCCTAAAGAAAGTTTATTTATTTATTTTATTTATTTATTTTGTCACACAGTATATAGAAGCATAAGCATGAAATAACTATACAATATGTAATGTATCTTTAAATGGTTTTAAATGAAGGCTGTACACCACCCTGAGTCCTTCGGGAGAATGGCGGCATAAAAGTTTAATAAATAAATAAATAAATAAATAAATAAATAAATAAATAAATAAATAAATAAATAAATAAATAAATAAATAAATAAATAAATAAATAAATAAATAAATAAATAAATAAATAAATAAATAAATAAATAAATAAATAAATAAATAAATAAATAAATAAATAAATAAATAAATAAATAAATAAATAAATAAATAAATAAATAAATAAATAAATAAATAAATAAATAAATAAATAAATAAATAAATAAATAAATAAATAAATAAATAAATAAATAAATAAATAAATAAATAAATAAATAAATAAATAAATAAATAAATAAATAAATAAATAAATAAATAAATAAATAAATAAATAAATAAATAAATAAATAAATAAATAAATAAATAAATAAATAAATAAATAAATAAATAAATAAATAAATAAATAAATAAATAAATAAATAAATAAATAAATAAATAAATAAATAAATAAATAAATAAATAAATAAATAAATAAATAAATAAATAAATAAATAAATAAATAAATAAATAAATAAATAAATAAATAAATAAATAAATAAATAAATAAATAAATAAATAAATAAATAAATAAATAAATAAATAAATAAATAAATAAATAAATAAATAAATAAATAAATAAATAAATAAATAAATAAATAAATAAATAAATAAATAAATAAATAAATAAATAAATAAATAAATAAATAAATAAATAAATAAATAAATAAATAAATAAATAAATAAATAAATAAATAAATAAATAAATAAATAAATAAATAAATAAATAAATAAATAAATAAATAAATAAATAAATAAATAAATAAATAAATAAATAAATAAATAAATAAATAAATAAATAAATAAATAAATAAATAAATAAATAAATAAATAAATAAATAAATAAATAAATAAATAAATAAATAAATAAATAAATAAATAAATAAATAAATAAATAAATAAATAAATAAATAAATAAATAAATAAATAAATAAATAAATAAATAAATAAATAAATAAATAAATAAATAAATAAATAAATAAATAAATAAATAAATAAATAAATAAATAAATAAATAAATAAATAAATAAATAAATAAATAAATAAATAAATAAATAAATAAATAAATAAATAAATAAATAAATAAATAAATAAATAAATAAATAAATAAATAAATAAATAAATAAATAAATAAATAAATAAATAAATAAATAAATAAATAAATAAATAAATAAATAAATAAATAAATAAATAAATAAATAAATAAATAAATAAATAAATAAATAAATAAATAAATAAATAAATAAATAAATAAATAAATAAATAAATAAATAAATAAATAAATAAATAAATAAATAAATAAATAAATAAATAAATAAATAAATAAATAAATAAATAAATAAATAAATAAATAAATAAATAAATAAATAAATAAATAAATAAATAAATAAATAAATAAATAAATAAATAAATAAATAAATAAATAAATAAATAAATAAATAAATAAATAAATAAATAAATAAATAAATAAATAAATAAATAAATAAATAAATAAATAAATAAATAAATAAATAAATAAATAAATAAATAAATAAATAAATAAATAAATAAATAAATAAATAAATAAATAAATAAATAAATAAATAAATAAATAAATAAATAAATAAATAAATAAATAAATAAATAAATAAATAAATAAATAAATAAATAAATAAATAAATAAATAAATAAATAAATAAATAAATAAATAAATAAATAAATAAATAAATAAATAAATAAATAAATAAATAAATAAATAAATAAATAAATAAATAAATAAATAAATAAATAAATAAATAAATAAATAAATAAATAAATAAATAAATAAATAAATAAATAAATAAATAAATAAATAAATAAATAAATAAATAAATAAATAAATAAATAAATAAATAAATAAATAAATAAATAAATAAATAAATAAATAAATAAATAAATAAATAAATAAATAAATAAATAAATAAATAAATAAATAAATAAATAAATAAATAAATAAATAAATAAATAAATAAATAAATAAATAAATAAATAAATAAATAAATAAATAAATAAATAAATAAATAAATAAATAAATAAATAAATAAATAAATAAAGCCGCGGTTGAACTGTATATAAGGAGAGGTTTTCCCCAGCCTGGCTGCTGGGTTCACCATATATTAAAGAGCTGTTGTCACTACCCTGGTCTCCAGCCTCGTTACTTCCCGAACTTAACACTGGCGACGAAGGTGGGATCTCGAGGCTAAGAGCACCAGGAACGAGCTGAACGCACGGAAGAACCGAACCCAGCAAACTCAGGGCAGAAACGCGGAGATGGCCAGCTACACTCCGCCCGCGCCGTTTGACCCATCCAGGGAGAAATGGGGAACGTACATGACCCGTTTCGAGAGTTTCCTCGAGGCAAACGAACTGCAAGGAGTTCCAGACAACCGCAAAAGGGCATATTTCCTGAGCCACTGCGGTCCCGAGGTCATCGACATCGCGGAAGCCCTGGCAGAGCCAACGCCGGTACAATCGGTATCGTGGCAAACTCTGCAAAATCTATTGAAGAACCATTTCGCGCCAACACCGTCCAAATACGTACGGCGTTTTGAATTTGGAGAGCGCAGACAGCAAGAGGGCGAATCCATCAGCGATTACATGGCCGCCCTGAGAAAAGCCTCCAAGGATTGTGGGTACCGAGACTTGGATGAGGAGCTGTTAGAGCAACTCATCCGTGGGGTCAGAGACATTCGTTTGCGGAGGCGGCTGCTATCAAAAAGCAATCTAACGCTGGCAAACGCTCTGGACGAAGCCAGAGCTCATGAGATGTCCACCCAAGCGGCGGAAACCCTACAAAAGCCACTCACGCCAACGGCGAGCGCGAAATCAACCCCGGTCCACAACGAAGAAATCCAGACCGAATCAGACGGCGAGGATGAGGAAGGAGTTTGCCTCACCGAGAGAAGGGGCAAAGAAGACCGGGATGAATGCGGAAGTTGCGGAGGGCAACACCAGCGTCAACGATGCAAGTTCAAGGACGCTACATGTCGGCGGTGCGAGAAGAAGGGGCACCTGGCTCAAGTCTGTCGAGCACCCCAACCTTCCCGCCGAAAATTCAAACCAACCAATCAGAGCGCAGGATCGGCAAGGCGACCCGCGATTGGTCAAAACAAAAAGGGCGCGAATTCAAATCGAACGACCGTGATAATAGGCCGTGCAGCAACCCGCGTCGAGAAGAAAATCTTCACAAAACCGAAAATCGAAGGAGTGCCGTGCCGACTAGAAGTGGACACAGGGTCAGCGATCACAATCATGTCCTGGGACACTTTTGCGAAAGCTTTGCCGAGAATCGCCAAACGCAAACTGCAAACACAGCGGCTACGAGTTCACGACTACCAAGGGAATCGCATCCCTGTTCGAGGGACCACCTCCGTCCGCGTCGAGTACGGACCACACAAGAAGACCCTGCCCATCACGATAGTCGAAGGGACCCTGCCAAGTTTGTTGGGACTAGACTGGTTCCGTGCATTGGGCATGGGAGTGACTGGCATCTACAGAAGTGACTTTAACCTAAAAGACTCACTCATGAACGAGTTCGAAGATGTCTTCAAGGACTGCCTGGGCAATTTAGACCCCCAGGTAGCCCCCATTCGGTTAAAGGCAAGGAGAGTCCCTTTTGCCCTTAAACCCAAGATTGACAAGGAGATAGACAAGCTCATCAGTCAGGGGATTCTGGTGCCAGTCGATCACGCAAAGTGGGAGACGCCAATCGTCACCCCAGTGAAACCAGATGGGTCAGTTAGAATCTGCGCTGACTACAAGGCGACGTTAAACAAAGCCTTGCAAAAAAGCGCTTACCCGGTTCCCGTGGTGCAACACTTGCTGCACTCGCTGGGGCAAGGGCACGTTTTTGCCAAGTTAGATTTGGCCCAAGCCTACCAGCAACTGCCGGTAGACGCCACTACAGCCGAAGCCCAGACCATTGTAACTCACAGGGGGGCATTCAAATGTACCCGGTTACAGTTTGGGGTAAGTGTGGCACCAGGCCTTTTTCAGAACTTAATGGAGCGACTTTTACAAGGGCTTCCGGGGGTAGTCCCCTATTTTGACGATGTATTGGTGTCAGCCGAGACTTTAGAAGATCTGGGGGAACGTCTGAGAAAGGTCCTGGGCATTTTCCGGTCAGCCGGTCTAAAGGTTAAAGTGAACAAATGCCAAATAGGGGTAGAATCCGTAGAGTTCCTGGGCTACAGAATAGACAAGGAAGGAATTCACCCCACGGAAAGCAAGGTCAAAGCAATCAGAAAAGCCCCAGCGCCAAAAAACAAAACAGAGCTACAGGCATTCCTGGGTCTAATCAACTTTACGCGGTCTTTTGAAAAATAAGGCAACCGTTGCCGAGCCGCTACATAAGTTACTGGGAAAGAATACTGCTTGGTCTTGGGGAAAGACGGAAGCTAGGGCTTTCGAAGCAGTAAAACATCTACTATCAAGCGATAGTTTACTCATACAGTATCATAGCACAATGCCATTGGTATTAGTTTGCGATGCTTCCCCTTACGGGGTGGGGGCTGTGCTCAGCCACAGGCTTCCAAATGGCACAGAAGCCCCAATAGCCTTCTATTCCAGAACGATGTCCTCGACAGAGAGGAACTACAGTCAGTTGGATAAGGAAGCTCTAGCTATAGTGTCAGGGGTAAAAAAGTTTCACGAATACGTTTTTGGTAGAGACTTTGAAATTGTTACAGACCATAGACCACTGTTAGGGTTACTGGCGGGGGACCGCCCAACGCCCGTGGCACTTTCGCCCCGATTGACCCGATGGACTATCTTTTTAGCCGCCTACTCCTACAAACTGTGGCATCGACCGGGAACAGAGTTGGGGCATGCGGACGCATTAAGCAGATGCCCACTACCAGGGGCGATCGAGGACCCCACTCCGGGGACGCCCATACTGTTGATTGACTCTCTGGACTCTGGCCCAGTCACGTCTAAGGAGGTGGCTCGGGCATCATACCGAGACATTATTTTGAGAACTGTACTTGGTTGGGTACAAAGAGGGTGGCCCGCTGCGCCGGGCGAGCGTTTTAAAGAGTTTGTAAAGAAACGTGGGGAACTGTCGGCTCAAGGGGGGTGCCTGCTATGGGGGGATCGAGTGGTGATCCCAGAGAAATTGAGAAAAAGGGTGTTGGATCTCCTCCACGAGGGGCACCCAGGGATCGTAAGGATGAAGGGTCTAGCGAGAAGCTATGTGTGGTGGCCCTTAATGGACTCAGAAATTGCTGAAAGGGTAGGGAAATGTCAGGCCTGCCAGGAGTCCAGACCGCTACCCCCAACGGCCCCGGTTCGGGAATGGGAGAGACCCCAGGGGCCCTGGTCTAGAATACACATTGATTTTGCCGGCCCCTTCCACGGCCAAACCTTCCTGGTAGTAGTAGATGCCTACTCCAAATGGCTGGAAATCATTCTCATGAGATCCATGACAGCCGAGGCCGTGATCTCAGTCCTACGGCACCTATTTGTAACCCATGGGTTGCCCGACACGCTAGTTTCCGATAACGGCCCGCAATTCACGGCAACCCAATTTGAGGAGTACTTGGCAGAAGAGGGCATCCGACATGCCCTCTCGGCGCCTTTCCACCCTGCGACGAATGGCCTTGCAGAGCGTTCCGTCCGGAGCGCAAAAGAGGCATTGTCCAGACTTAAGCCAGGCGACTGGCAAACAAAAATCGATGTTTTCCTGGCCGTCCAACACAGAACCCCCTGTGTCACAACCGGCAGAAGCCCAGCCGAATTATTAATGGGCCGAAAGCTCAGGTGCCCCCTAGACCGTTTAAATCCAAACTATACGCCGGAGGGTTACAAGGGGGAAATCGGAAAAACAAGAGAAATGGACATAGGAGACCGAGTGTGGGCACACAACTATGGTGAAGGCCCAACCTGGATAGCAGGACAAATCCTAAACAGAACAGGTCCAAAATCATACTTGGTGGAGTTAAAGGACGGCCGAGTATGGAGGCGCCACATAGACCAAATACGAAAACGCATAGCCGAACAATCCGAATTAGTCGAAACAGGCCCTGACTATACAATGTTTGATTCCACAGCTGACTCAAACCCGGAAAAATCGCAGGACTTATCTGAGTTTCCGGAGGTCCAGCGACGCCCACAGGTTCCAGTAGAAAACAGCAGGGACGACTCTGCTAATAATCCAGGGCCGGATGGCCTAGAGAAGGAGCTGAGAGGAGCAAACAGCCCCTCCGGTCAGCTCGACCCACTCCCAGGGAATGTACTGCGCAGGTCCGAAAGAGTCAGGAGACGCCCAGTCTATTTGCGTGATTACGTTGAAAAATAATATGTAAATATCATGTAAATATGGGTAAAGTGTTTTCTGGGAGGGAAGGAGTGTAATGTATCTTTAAATGTTTTGGCGGGAAACAAGCACGTTGCTGATTGGTTAAAGCCGCCGGTTGAACTGTATATAAGGAGAGGTTTTTCCCCAGCCTGGTTGCTGGGTTCACCATATATTAAAGAGCTGTTGTCACTACCCTGGTCTCCAGCCTCGTTACTTCCCGAACATAACACAATATATAAGCATATATATGAGTATGAGTATGTAATAACTATATTAATTGTATATAACGAAAGGAAACAATAGGACAGGAACGGTAGGCACGCTTGTGCTCTTATGCACGCCCCTTACAGACCTCTTAGGAATGGGGTGAGGTCAATAGTAGATAGTCTTTGGTTAAAGCTTTGGGGATTTTGGGAAGAGACCACAGAGTCAGGTAGTGCATTCCAGGCATTAACAACTCTGTTACTGAAGTCATATTTTCCGCAATCAAGATTGGGGCAGTTAACATTAAGCTTAAATCTATTATGTGCTCATGTATTGTTGCAATTGAAGCTGACGTAGTCTTTGACAGGAAGGACATTGTTATAGATGATTCTATGAGTTAAACTCAGGTCATGTCGAAGGCGGCGGAGTTCTAAGTTTTCTAAACCCAGGATTTCAACTCTGGTGGCATAAGGTATTTTGTTGTATTCGGAGGAGTGGAGTACTCTTCATTTTTTTTAAATAACTTTTTTTTTCTTTTTAAATAACTTCCTCTAATATGCGCTTCTTCAAAACGCAACCATCCCAAACTGTCTTTCTGTAACACAGGTTTCCAAAGCCTCTCTTAGTTTTTTTTCAGCAGTGCCATACCTGCAAATGGTTGCCAAACAAGGCAGTTGCTAAAGGTGGATTACCTGTAATGGTCTTAATTCATAGGGAGGCAGAAGCCTATGAATGGCCTGAAGAACATCCTACAGGAGGGCCGGTGGAATAGATAATAGAATAGAATAGAATAGAATAGAATAGAATAGAATAGAATAGAATAGAATAGAATAGAATAGAATAGAATAGAATAGAATAGAATAGAATAGAATAGAATAGAATAGAATAGAATAGAATAGAATAGAATAGAATAGAATAGAATAGAATAGAATAGAATAGAATAGAATAGAATAGAATAGAATAGAATAGAATAGAATAGAATAGAATAGAATAGAATAGAATAGAATAGAATAGAATAGAATAGAATAGAATAGAATAGAATAGAATAGAATAGAATAGAATAGAATAGAATAGAATAGAATAGAATAGAATAGAATAGAATAGAATAGAATAGAATAGAATAGAATAGAATAGAATAGAATAGAATAGAATAGAATAGAATAGAATAGAATAGAATAGAATAGAATAGAATAGAATAGAATAGAATAGAATAGAATAGAATAGAATAGAATAGAATAGAATAGAATAGAATAGAATAGAATAGAATAGAATAGAATAGAATAGAATAGAATAGAATAGAATAGAATAGAATAGAATAGAATAGAATAGAATAGAATAGAATAGAATAGAATAGAATAGAATAGAATAGAATAGAATAGAATAGAATAGAATAGAATAGAATAGAATAGAATAGAATAGAATAGAATAGAATAGAATAGAATAGAATAGAATAGAATAGAATAGAATAGAATAGAATAGAATAGAATAGAATAGAATAGAATAGAATAGAATAGAATAGAATAGAATAGAATAGAATAGAATAGAATAGAATAGAATAGAATAGAATAGAATAGAATAGAATAGAATAGAATAGAATAGAATAGAATAGAATAGAATAGAATAGAATAGAATAGAATAGAATAGAATAGAATAGAATAGAATAGAATAGAATAGAATAGAATAGAATAGAATAGAATAGAATAGAATAGAATAGAATAGAATAGAATAGAATAGAATAGAATAGAATAGAATAGAATAGAATAGAATAGAATAGAATAGAATAGAATAGAATAGAATAGAATAGAATAGAATAGAATAGAATAGAATAGAATAGAATAGAATAGAATAGAATAGAATAGAATAGAATAGAATAGAATAGAATAGAATAGAATAGAATAGAATAGAATAGAATAGAATAGAATAGAATAGAATAGAATAGAATAGAATAGAATAGAATAGAATAGAATAGAATAGAATAGAATAGAATAGAATAGAATAGAATAGAATAGAATAGAATAGAATAGAATAGAATAGAATAGAATAGAATAGAATAGAATAGAATAGAATAGAATAGAATAGAATAGAATAGAATAGAATAGAATAGAATAGAATAGAATAGAATAGAATAGAATAGAATAGAATAGAATAGAATAGAATAGAATAGAATAGAATAGAATAGAATAGAATAGAATAGAATAGAATAGAATAGAATAGAATAGAATAGAATAGAATAGAATAGAATAGAATAGAATAGAATAGAATAGAATAGAATAGAATAGAATAGAATAGAATAGAATAGAATAGAATAGAATAGAATAGAATAGAATAGAATAGAATAGAATAGAATAGAATAGAATAGAATAGAATAGAATAGAATAGAATAGAATAGAATAGAATAGAATAGAATAGAATAGAATAGAATAGAATAGAATAGAATAGAATAGAATAGAATAGAATAGAATAGAATAGAATAGAATAGAATAGAATAGAATAGAATAGAATAGAATAGAATAGAATAGAATAGAATAGAATAGAATAGAATAGAATAGAATAGAATAGAATAGAATAGAATAGAATAGAATAGAATAGAATAGAATAGAATAGAATAGAATAGAATAGAATAGAATAGAATAGAATAGAATAGAATAGAATAGAATAGAATAGAATAGAATAGAATAGAATAGAATAGAATAGAATAGAATAGAATAGAATAGAATAGAATAGAATAGAATAGAATAGAATAGAATAGAATAGAATAGAATAGAATAGAATAGAATAGAATAGAATAGAATAGAATAGAATAGAATAGAATAGAATAGAATAGAATAGAATAGAATAGAATAGAATAGAATAGAATAGAATAGAATAGAATAGAATAGAATAGAATAGAATAGAATAGAATAGAATAGAATAGAATAGAATAGAATAGAATAGAATAGAATAGAATAGAATAGAATAGAATAGAATAGAATAGAATAGAATAGAATAGAATAGAATAGAATAGAATAGAATAGAATAGAATAGAATAGAATAGAATAGAATAGAATAGAATAGAATAGAATAGAATAGAATAGAATAGAATAGAATAGAATAGAATAGAATAGAATAGAATAGAATAGAATAGAATAGAATAGAATAGAATAGAATAGAATAGAATAGAATAGAATAGAATAGAATAGATTGTCCGTTAACAGGAGTGCTGATTTACCACCAGTTTATCAGATACTTAGGAACCGAGGTCTTGGCAGCACAAGGAAACAACAGCCAATAGTTGGCCATCAACACAACAATCAACCAATAGGAAGCCACACACACACACACACACACACACACACACACACACACACACACACACACACACACACACACACACACACACACACACACACACACACACACACACACACACACACACACACACACACACACACACACACACACACACACACACACACACACACACACACACACACACACACACACACACACACACACACACACACACACACACACACACACACACACACACACACACACACACACACACACACACACACACACACACACACACACACACACACACACACACACACACACACACACACACACACACACACACACACACACACACACACACACACACACACACACACACACACACACACACACACACACACACACACACACACACACACACACACACACACACACACACACACACACACACACACACACACACACACACACACACACACACACACACACACACACACACACACACACACACACACACACACACACACACACACACACACACACACACACACACACACACACACACACACACACACACACACACACACACACACACACACACACACACACACACACACACACACACACACACACACACACACACACACACACACACACACACACACACACACACACACACACACACACACACACACACACACACACACACACACACACACACACACACACACACACACACACACACACACACACACACACACACACACACACACACACACACACACACACACACACACACACACACACACACACACACACACACACACACACACACACACACACACACACACACACACACACACACACACACACACACACACACACACACACACACACACACACACACACACACACACACACACACACACACACACACACACACACACACACACACACACACACACACACACACACACACACACACACACACACACACACACACACACACACACACACACACACACACACACACACACACACACACACACACACACACACACACACACACACACACACACACACACACACACACACACACACACACACACACACACACACACACACACACACACACACACACACACACACACACACACACACACACACACACACACACACACACACACACACACACACACACACACACACACACACACACACACACACACACACACACACACACACACACACACACACACACACACACACACACACACACACACACACACACACACACACACACACACACACACACACACACACACACACACACACACACACACACACACACACACACACACACACACACACACACACACACACACACACACACACACACACACACACACACACACACACACACACACACACACACACACACACACACACACACACACACACACACACACACACACACACACACACACACACACACACACACACACACACACACACACACACACACACACACACACACACACACACACACACACACACACACACACACACACACACACACACACACACACACACACACACACACACACACACACACACACACACACACACACACACACACACACACACACACAC